>NC_056734.1:833485907-833743407 GCF_019279795.1 Protopterus annectens
CTATGGACCCGGTACCCTGGGTATTTCTGTGCATATGTGCTGCATTTCATGGACAGCTATCATCAACATTAAACACGCTTGCGGTGCATATGTGTACCTGTGACGTGGTGACGACAATGAGTTCACGTAGGTGATGAAAGAAGCGGGCACGCTGTCCTTTAATGAATTTTTGGGTCCTACAATGGACACCACTGTGCATATGTAAAGTGTAGAGCTTGTCGGACTGTGTCCTTGTGAGCAGTGGGTTTCACTGATGCTGTGTGTTCAACAATCGCAGATGTCTGCTTGACTACCCATACTGTGTAGTGCTACAGGAACCATGTTTTCCGACACCAGAACCCAATGGTGTACATGCAGTGTTGCAGGTTAACAACCACTTTAATTAATCCCCAGAGGTCACGGTTGGGAGGTATCGCCACTTTATTGTCGGAACAACACCTCCAGACTAGGTACATCACGGAACTTTAGACCGGTCTTACCGCCATTTGCAATTGTAATTAGCAGACACGTGTCAATACATGTATGATAATACATATTGTCATGCCGGGTTAATCTGTGTTATTTGGACAATGGCTTCTGCTATTGGCATCCGTTGCTGTGAGTGTTGCCAGTTACCATACACATTGCTTGCTCAGAGGCAGACTTCACAATTCTGCACACTACTGTGGTCTCCTTTAAGGAGCCTGAGCCAGTGGTCGACAGTACTGCAGCCACTGCATCAATCACATATGCCGTCTACCAGTACCTACAGGACTGCATGAACCAGGCATTCCCTTACCCAACTGTGGTTCATTGTACCAATGCCAGGCATCCAGTGTGGTGTACCCCAGCCATACACAGGCTGTACAACAAGAGGAGGTGGCTACTACAAGGCGGAGCAGACACCCTGTGAGGTATGACACCCTTGGTCATCATATGTGTAGAGTTACACACTGTCATGCCATGGTCCAAGGCACATTCCACAGATATACCTACATGGACCTGGCTGACAATCATACCACCTTCATTTGCTATGCTCGACACCTGGGAGGTCACTCCCACATATGCTCTGACTGGGTTCACAAAGAGGTGGAGTTTACTCAACATACACACATTGCCAAAATACGGGCTGACAAGTTCGTTGAGGACATCTCCACACCCTCCCCCACACATGAGGAGATGTCTGTACCAGCGGTTTGTGGTCACCAAATGTTCTGTGACACACGGGTGGGACATGCTCTCTCCAGGGTAGTGGACATAGCATCCATGAGACCAGCTGGTGACCCGACTGTGTACTCCACTATCTCATTGAGGAATTAGACCCACAGTTAGGACAGCTATTTCTTTGTAGCCTCACCTCAGGTAACGTACCCAGGTTGTGTCGCATGGCAACTGTAGTCCCATGTCACAGGGCCAATGCCTCCACTGACCCTGGTTATTACTGTCCCATTACCATGAGAAGACCTATCTGCAAAGACATGGGGAGGGATCATACTGCGGCTCGTACATGAACGCATAGGGGACATGCATACTTTGCATCCAACACGGTTTGTCTTGTTCAGGGTCGGTTCATGCCTTTAAAGCATGGTTGACATTTTCGGGACAGTCACCGAGGCCATTGATGGGGGTCTTGCAGTCCATACAGCCTACCTCGACCTGGCAAAGGCCTTCATCACATTACCCCCCTCAGGTATCGTTGATAAACCCATTGGCTGGGATGTGAACATGTACATCACAGAATGTGTTGTAAACTGTCTATGTGACACAACCCACGCGGTCATAGTTGCTGGCAGCATGTCAGACCTACTGCCTGTCACACGCGGTGTCCCATGGGGCCCTTCCCTGGGTCCACTCCTCTCATACATCTACATTTCCACAGTACAGGCACACACAGGGGTGTTATGGGCAACATTGTTTGTAGATGACTGCAAAACAGGTGCCATAGTGGGACGGACATCTGACACAGATATCCTTCAAAGGGGCCTCCCAGATATGCATATCTGCTGTCAGGGACATGTCCCACAGCTAAATGCTAAGTAATGCAACATCATACCTGTCGAGGAGTACTAGGTAACCCCTGTCCAGCATATAGGTGGCTGTCCACTGAGCACAGGGGTGATTACCAGGGATCAGGGGACAGAGTTTGTCGGTCACCATTCGTTCAACACACACGCTGTTATCGTGGTTCCGTGGGACTTCTACATTGCCCACCTGTTTGTGCAGGGATTCACATCTACATCAGGGTAGGTCATTGTCTCCTTGTACCCATTACGTGTTACACCTATGATTTACTACATTGCCCCATTCAGAGTGTATCTGTCCATACACCTACAGCAGCTGGGAAGGCCTCATAGGTTAATTGTCGTACAGATGCAGGATGACATCATTTTGTGTAATGCTGCCCCACTTGTAGGACCCCTGCCCCATTCAGTCACATACCTGTTGTTTAGTGTTGACCTGTGCCTGACATACGAGGCCATGTCAACCCATATGTCATGTGTATGCTTCACCTACTGTATCTGCATCCCTCAGAAACACAAGGGCAGGTGACATGAACCTTGTCACGGTCATTAATGGGATGTGTTTGAGTGACACATATATCACCCAGACACTCACAATGCTGTGGATCTACATCACAGTACATGTGAGACATAGATCCTTCCTAGCCTTGTTTGCGGGTATGTTGTCCATTGGATGGGGAATTGCAGGTATAGGCCAGGGATTACATCATTATCACTGCTTGACAGAGGTACAGCAATATCATAAGTATTTTATCTCAAGCACAGAAGGTTGGCAAAGTCATCCTAACTATGGTGTAGGGTTATGGCTGAACCTGGGACGATGGCCTACCCTGTACCTATGGACATATGAACCTATATTCATAGTTTGTCACATTTACACTTGTCTATCCCCTATCCTCTTTCTCAAGTGTATATTTCTGTGGCACATGATTGTCCTCTGTATTACTTGCAGGTATGCTGTCTACAGTGCACATACGTCACAGTTGATGACAGTGTATCTGTGTCCCTAACACTGTGATACTGAGGACTACCACACATCCTTCACAACATTACATGCATATGTCCATTCTATTCTTCTTTGGCCTATGGGGGGGTGTTAAGGCAACAATTACACAAGTCCCTGTTTGTGCATGCTTCATGTTGGTGTTTGACCAGGCTCCGTTGCAGTTGTGTGTTGGACGGTAGTGTTTCTGTGTGTTTGGCATGTGTTTTTATTGCCGGTACATCTGTGGGAGGTGTGGTTGGCACATGTTCCTCTTTGCAGGGACACCCATCCTGGGGTTTGTGTCATGCATCTGCACTTGGCACGTGCCATATATCCTGTACTATTCCCACAGTCGTGTATGCCTTCATGCACTACTACTGCGTGTTACTGGCTGTTTGTATGTGGTACACATGGTGATTGTGATGGTTGGCTTGACCTATTCCCATGCTAGAACATACACATCTGTCCATTACGTTGTTTAAATCAAACTGTAACACTCATTCGTCTTTTCAAAATGACAGTCAATAACACAGGAAGCTGAGATTAACAACGTTTTACTACTGTGCAGCAGGAGGCAAATAACTATGCAGTACAAGTTTAGAGTTTTGTTTTACTCTATACATGTAACAGCTGTATGAGTATTGTGTTTAGAATCATCTTTTGCACACATTAATGATGTGGTCAGTCACAGGGCATTTACATCACTATAGTCCACAATATTGTATTCCTACAACAGTGCTAAGGTAATGCTTATTAAATGTTTTCCCATGAGGATAGCACAGCCTTGCAGCCACATAGTCAATTAGAATGTACTGTAAATTCTGCTCTGTCACGGTTCCAACACTGTTCAGATCCGTCGTCACTTCATTTCCTACTAGGTTCCTTTGTCTCTCTGGTGAGCAGCTGTACTCTGTGTTAGATAGAGCTCACAAGGCCATCCTCCTCAGTGGAAGGATGACAGATATACCTGTACATACATTTATTATTCTCTAACCCAGCAGATGACTAATGCTGAATGACATACACCTGCTGCACTGGTTACTGCCAGGGTCAGGGTTCAATCACACTGCAGCTACACTACAGGCAATTACATGCATGATAAGCTCTACTGCCATATTGTAAAATAGAATAATATGCATTATACACTATTTGCTTCTAAACTAGCACGTCATATATATGTTTAAATATATATTTTGCTAACATTCTCCCTCTTTTGATTGCTTCTATTCTATCCAGAAACATATACAACATTATTTCATTCCCTAGCCTCTTCCTCTCTGGAACGTTTAACTAGGCAAGTAATTTGTTGCACATTTCAGAAAGGATTTCATTTTGTATTGACAAATACCACTACAGGTCTTGATACATAGTCTCGGTTACAGATACGTCGACAGAGTCCCTAAGTAATACTTACATGCAAAGTATCCCGCAACAGACACATGCTCCCAATATGAGCAGAACAACACAAATGGCAATCAAGATATTCAGTATGACTGAACCCCATCCACCAAATGGTTTGTGGAAATGGTTCGTCAGTGGGTTTGGGCCTGGTTCCGCCATGGATGACACCTGCTGTATTACCTCTAGGTGGGCGTTGATTTTGGTCTTATTATGTGGTACTTGGACACAGCGGTCTTCTTTGATAAGCCAAGACGCATTACCAATTCTCGCCGCCAGGGTGCAGTCGTGCGCTATTACATTTTGTGACACAACAGTTCTCATTGCATCCAGTTCATCAGTCACAAGTTCAAGAGCGAAAAGTCACATTGATCATTCCTCTGACAGGTTTTGACAACTTCCTCTGTTCCCTGATTGATTTCACTACTCCACAAGCTGGGAGTGTTCCAGGCCAGGTTATGACGCTGTCACTCAAGTCCATATGAATCGATATTCCTTTATCTCTTGCAGAAGACTGGATATTCAGAACAGCTTCCATTTCACCCACTGGATTAGTAGGTTTCTCGACTGTGTTCCCAGTTCTTCGAGCTAAATGTGTTATAGTTCGTTTGCACTCCAGAGGCAATTGTGCAGTATGTCATGTGACTGGAGCCAGATAACCCAAATAACAACTGCCGGACCAATTCTCAGGTAACCATTGATATGCTTTTTTCCCACAAACAAAATAACAATATTCTTCTTTACTACTGATGCGGGTTACCTCTGCATGTAACATTTTCCTGTCTATAACAGAGGACTGTTTATACAATTCAGGATGTTTCTGCACATCCTTCCACGTTGTTCTCATGAAGCTTTAATACAGATCATGAATGGTGCTACAAGTAGTACTGTGATCTTTGGCTATTATATGACATTTGTAAGACACAGTTATGTTACAAATACTCCCACCAACTTGAACTGTATCATGTTTATGACAACAAACAATTACTTTTTGTGTAACAGGTAAGTACAGTGCCACTTTGTCCTGTGATCTCACAGAACCTGTATCAAAGTGTAAATATTCACAAGTCTCACTCTATCCCTAAGGGGACAACATACATCGGAAGTCCTCCATATGATGTAGGTATGGCAGTACAAACACAGCAATTTAAAATGTTCATAGTCTGTACATGCACACGCGTCATGCCTAGGTATGTGTTGAAGTTTGGAAGCCACTCTGTGGCCAGTTCATCACGTATCACTATTTGTATCCATGTAGTTATATGCAGGTACAGTCCCAGAAAATGTAAAGTAAACACAAACATGGTTAATAGGTGTATGATCAGTAAGACAGTAAACCAAATGTCTTTGGGGTTGCTTTGTATTGTTATACAGTCTGGCCCGGGTGATTCAGTCTGTATGGTATATCAGCTACAAGATGTAAATCAGACTTGATATCCTTTACCGGTTTGAAAACTGTGAGGTGAACCCAGGACGACCTCTCCGCAAACTTTACTGCAGTAGGCGTTGCCAACAGTACCTGGTACAGACCTTCACACATTCCACATGGCAATTATCTTCTTTGGATAACAGTGACATACACACAGGATACTGGTGTCAGCTATGCGTCCGGCTTCGCTTGCTCTTTATCTGTAAAAGACTTTAACTGCAAAACAGTGTTATTGGTTAACAATCCTCTCATGTCACCTGCTAATGAGCCATCCACCTCCGGCTCTGCAGGCATGACAGCTTTCCACTCTGGCACATGATATGCCATTCCACATACTACTTCGAAGGGGGTGAAACACTTTACATTTGGAACTGTTGTCATGCTCAGCAATGCTAGAGGTAGACAGCAAATGAAACTCGTCTGGGTGTCACCCACCAACCTCCTCTACTTATTTCTCGGGATCCCATTGTACCGCGCCACCAGTCATGCTGACTGTGGGTTGTACATGCAATTTATATTCATGGAAATACAAAGTAATCCCCAGGTTGCATGATTGTCTGGTTCACTAAATGTGTTCTATTGTCACTGTAGCTTCTTTACAGTATGCCAGATCTACGGATACTTTATTTTACTGGCACCTTTGCCACTGCTGCTGCATCCGGATTCATGGTTGGGAATGCTTCTACCCATTTTGATTATATATATGTAATCACTAAACAGTATTTCTTCCATTCACATTTATTCAGATGTATGAACTCCATACAAATAGTACGGAACGGTTATGGTGGTGTAGGTAAACTCACTCCCTTCGGTTTAAATGCTCCCTGTGCATGATGTCTACTGCAAATGTGACACGCTGCTCATGATGTTTGTATGTGGTCCCTAATTCCGTATGTTAGGGGTATTCTGTTAACAAACTGTACCATCCCCCTTGTTGAGACATGGCTCTACCCATGGCTCAACAAAGCCGCATATCTGAATACATTAGACGTTAATATTGGCTTTCTCACTGTGGATATGTACAGTCCGTCTTCAAGGATTGCTCCTCGTCATACCCACGTCTGCTTTTCTGCTTTCGTAGTTGATGTTTGCATTGTTTGTAACATTTCTACATCTAGAATGTCTGAGGATTGTCATTCCTCATTCAAACAGACACTTTCAAACTGTGAGGTTGCTTGTTTTGCAGCTGCATCAGCTCGTGCCTTACCTTTCCTACTGTTATCCTGTTGCTTTGTATGAGCTGCACATTTACAATTAGCTACTTTAGTGGATAACTGAATGGAATCTAATGCATTCAAGATCAATTGCGCATGATTAATCAGTTTACCGGTGGATGTTATCATTCCCCTATTCTTCCACTGCTGCTCATAAACATACACTGTACAGACAACATACTGACTATCGGTATGAATGTCCACACATCAGTTTTTCGATAGAGTACAAGCACGTGTTAAAGCTATCTATTCTGCTGCATGAGCACACACGTTATGCTGCAGGGGTTGGGCGTCTACAATGTCATTATCAATAACTACTGCATAACCTACTTGATTCATTCCTGTAGGACTCTGTCGACATGATCCGTACGCATAAACTGTCACCTCTGCATCATCTAAGAGTATATCAGTGATATCCTGTCTGTGTGGAGTTATTTCATCCATTTCATATAGGCAACTGTGTGGTGTGCCATACACAGGTGTCGGACATGACGTTGATAGGTTTAATGTTGTACAACGTTCAATCACCATATGAGGTTGACTCAGGGGTATGGTCAAACAAGACAGATGTCTAGCATGGGTCAGGAATGCTATCTTCTCTTGCAGCATAATGATCGCAACTGCATGACACATTCTCACAGTGAGAGGGTGGAATAATAACATTAAGGCCGGGGCCTGTACTGCCATGGGTGCTACAACAACTGCCTGTACACAATGTGGCACTGACCATGCCACAGAGTCCAACTGCGATGAGTAGTAAGCTATGGGGCGTTGCTTACTTCCATGCTGTTGCATCAAGACTGACGTCATATATCTCCGCTTACAATCTACAGTCTGACAACATGTGATCTGAAGTAGGCAGACTTCATTTGTCTGCAACCTGTGGGTATCGGATCCGACCTCGGATCCGAGCCGGCCTTTCAAAAGCTTAGGCTCCGAGCTCCTAGCTCCTCCCTCTACCCATAACCCCTTGCCAATCCCTGACTGACCCCAGATTTCGTTTGCCGCTTTCAAGTTGCGACGGATTCCTTGAGCTCCTAGTGCAGATAAGTTTTCTGACAGGAAAATTTTGTAAAATTTAACCTTTTTTGATTATTTTAGATAGAAGTGTGTCTGTTAGGCTTTCCTTCCTCTATCTTTTATTTTTCTTCCCGGGTTTGCGTAGTTTGAGTGGTTTGTGTGTGTTTAGGCCTGTTAGGGCTAGAGTATGTCTGAAGCCCATAAGGCAGTTTTTTCTAAGTGCACCGAGTGTGGCCATAAGCTGTCCCCGGCGGATGGCCACACTCGGTGTGTTAAATGCTTGGGGTTGAACACCTGTCATCTGGTTGTACCATTTGTGCAGGGTTCAACCCCTGAGCTTTGAGGGAGCGGAGGTCGAAGCTTGTTCTGGCAGGACTTCTCCCTCCAGATACCGCTTCGGCTTCTGCCCCTTCTACACAGCAAGCAGTTGCTGTGGGCTCTCCTCCCCCGGCTGGGACTCAACCTCCCTCTAAGACGCCGGAGGAGAGAGAGACTTCTAGGGAGAGAGAAAAGAAGGAGAGGCACAGGGAGAGGCACCACAAACGGAGAGCTGAAACCTCTAGTTCGGCTCCTCCATCCAAGCGGGCCTCTCCTGTGCCTCCCCTCGGTTCTCTCCTGGGCCCGAGGAGGAGGAGGCTAGCCCTTCAGCGAGGTCCCCAAGGCGGCTCTCTAGGTCCGCTTCGGTGGCCTCGACTAGATCTACCTTCTCCATGAGTGAAGCAGACATGGACCGGATGATGAGGAGATTCACCCAGGCCCAAATGCAAATGGGAGTGCTCCTAGCCCCCCCCCCCCATCCGGGAGGGGCTTCGACCCCTTTTTTCGCCCCTTTGGCTCCTTCTCCGACCCACACCATGGGTTCGGAGCTGTCGGCGCCGGGCAGAGTTGGATCCGGGGGTGGGTCGGATCTGATAGGTCAGCGCACCTCGGACCCGTCCCATCCCTTGAGTGCTTCGGGTGCTTCGGACCCGACCTCGGAGCCGAGGTCCGAGCCTCGGATCCGAGGGAGCTGGTGTGTCTTCGCTCCGTCTAGTTCGAGCACACCGGTCTCGGATCCGACGGTCTTGGCTCCGCTCCGATCCGCGGCCGGATCCAGTGGGGATCGCTCGGGTTCAGAGAAGCTGGCTCCCCTCGGCCTTCGACGTAGTGGAAAGGGCACTGTTGAGGACTTCCGGACCCCGGTCCCTGCCACGGCTCCATCCCGCACTCCTTGCAGTTGGGCCAGGCTCCCACCAGCCGGTCCCAGGGACAGCCCGCCTCGATGTCCCAAGTAGTTCCCTTGGAACATCCAGCTGCGGAAGAGTACTCCTCGGACAGCCCCGAAGAAGTACCTCAGAAGCGTAAGTGCAAAGGAGGCACATGGACTCCCGAGTCCGTTACAAGACACAGACTTGGATGAAGGGAGGCTCCCAAGGTCACCCCCTGAAGACGTCTCATTTGGAGACATTATGGAAATGTTGAGGATCAGAGGGGGGTGGTCTGCCCCCAAGGCCTCCTCAGACGAGTCTGTGTTCTTGGAGGCATTCAAGGGCCCATCTACCTCTTGGGTGTCCCCTCCTGCCGACCCTCTGGTGGACCTTATATCCACCAGAGCGTGGAAGGATCCGGACACCGTTGAGCCTGTACCCAAGCGTCCTGACCGTATCCTTTCCCCTCCGGCAGACCGCACTCGCTGGAGCAAAGGCCCTCCAGTAGATGCCATGATGATGGCTGCAGCCACTAAGAGGGAGTTGGCCCAGGAGAGTCCCTCTATGCATCCTCCGGGCAAGGAGTCCCGCTCGATGGATCGCATTGGGAAGCGAGTTTTCAGTTCAGCAACCTTCTCTTTGAGAGCGCTGAACTACATGGTACACGTCATCAGAATGCAGCGGGATTTGATTAAAGAATACGCTGCATCTCCCCCAGAGTCCATGTCAGGTGAGGACAAGCAGGTATACTCCACCTGAATGGCCACTCTTAGAGCAGTTTCTAACACATCTATGCGGCTACTTTCTCACGCTACCAAGGGAGCCGCTAGAGCCAGCGGAGCAGGCCTAGGCATGAGGCGGCAGGCCTGGCTCCACCACTGTGATTTCGCAGAGCCCTTCAAGGTGACTTTCGCGAATGCCCCCTTTGATGGTTCTGCCTTGTTTGGCAAAACTGTTCGCGAAACATTGGTCCAGAGCGAGAAGGATGGGAAGACGCTGTCTGCCGTCGGAGTCCGCTTCTCAGCTCCCCAGAGGTCCTTCTCGAAGAACCAAAAGGGACAGAAGAAGATGTGGTTCCGGAAGTCGCAGCAGTCCCAACCTGCTCTGGATAACCAGTCCTCCCGTGGCAGAGGAGGACAGGGAGGTCGCCGTCCTAGAGGCAGAGGGGCTCCTAGAAACTTTGGGTCCAGAGAACCTTTCTCTGATAGGCCCACGCAACAGCCCTGAAGGGTTGCCCGGCTGTCCGTCTCTGGAGGCAGTCGGGGGGCGTTTTTCGAGGCACCTAACTTCTTGGGAGTCCATCACAACAGACCGTTGGGTGCTTCGCGTGATATCCAGAGGTTATACAATTCCCCTGTACAAAGTTCCCAGATCTCGCAGCCTCCCAGATGTACCACCCGACCAAAGGGAGGCAGCAGCTATCGAAATCGGACAGCTGCTAGAAAAAAGAGCTATCTAGTGCGTCCCCCTAGATCAAACCGTGTCAGGGTTTTACTCCAGGTTCTTTTTAGTGCCAAAGAAAACGGGGGACTTAAGACCGATCTTAGATCTTTCCCTGCTGAACCTGTCAGTAACCAAGCAAAAGTTCCGGATGGTCACCCTTCAGTCTATACTCCCCCTCTTGAGGGAGAACGACTGGATGTGCTCCATCGACCTCAAGGACACGTACTACCACATTCGCATGGACAGACGGTCCAGGAGGTTTCTTCGCTTCCGGCTGGGAGCCAGTCATTATCAGTTCACGGTCCTCCCCTTCGGTCTCACCTCAGCCCCCAGGGTGTTCACCAAGGTACTAGCGGTTGTAGCGGCCCACCTGAGACTCCAGGGATTACAGGTCTTTCCGTACCTGGACGACTGGCTCCTGACGGCATCATCAAGGCATCTTCTGTGCTCAGCCAGGGACTACTTCCTTCGTATAGCCCCAAGGCTGGGCATCACTATCAACTGGGAGAAATCTTTACTGCACCCCACACAAATTATAGATTTCATAGGAGGAAGGCTAAACACCAGGTCAATGCGAGCCTTCCTCACCCCAGACAGAATTTCCAACCTGAAGTGTCATATCGCAGCGGTCCTGCAACCATTTCCGACAGCAGCTTCGGTCCTGAGGGCCCTAGGTTCGATGGCAGCAGCTATCCCGCTTCTTATTCATGCGCGCTTACGCATGAGGGTTCTTCAATGGACCCTTTAGGTTCAGTGGTCCCCTCTCTATTCCTCTCTCAACAGTCCGATAGTGGTCAGCAAAGCATGCAAGGATTCCCTTCTTTGGTGGCTTCAGTCTCCGGAGCCTCTGACAGGGAGACCTTTTTGTGCAGCATTTCCCCGAGCCACAGTGACCACGGATGCTTCTCGCCTCGGGTGGGGGGGCATTCTGCGGGGAAGATTGTCCAAGGCACGTGGAACCCCACAGAGACTTCGTTGCATATAAATGTCCTGGAAATGAGGGCTGTGCTCCTAGCGTTGCAAGCACTTCACAACCTTCTTCCTTCAGGGACTATTGCGATTCAGACAGACAGCATGTCGGTAGTCTGGTACATCAACAAACAAGGAGGAACCAGGTCCTATCCCCTTTGTCGAGAGGCCATGAGAGTCTGGGAATGGGCAATTTCCACCAAACGCTTTCTTGTAGCAATGCACATTCCGGGAAAATCCAACATCCTTGCGGACAAACTCAGTCGCACCATTCTTTCCCCTCCCCGAGAGACGCGCTGGTGCATGCTTGGCCTCCCGGTCTCCTTTATGCCTACCCTCCACTACCTCTGATGCAGAGGCTTCTGCAGAAAGCCTGCAGTTTGGGGAGCAGAATGATTCTCATTGCCCCATTCTGGCCTCGTCAACCCTGGTTCCGCTTTGTATGGTCTCACAAAGTGAATCCACCCTGGATTCTGGATCCGATCCCGGATCTCATCTCCCACCCTCTGGGAATTCCGACCCCCAATCTACACACCCTGAAATTGACAGCTTGGCTGCTCCAGTTCCATCCTTGATTAGGACTCCCGGTATCTCGTCACCGGTCAAGGCCATCCTTGTGGCGGCTCATAAACCTTCCACTAGGCACGTTTATCAGAGTAAATGGAAGAGATTCTCTATTTGGGCGGTCCAGAAAAGTTTGGATCCTTTTTCAGCACCTATGTCGGCAGTGCTGGATTTTTTAACAGACCTCTTTCATCAAGGGGCAAGTTCTTCCATGATTAAGGTACAATTGGCAGCCATCTCTCATTATCACATTGGTCATGAGACAGCTCCCCTCATGATGGCGAAATTGTGCAAAACCTTTCTTAAAGGGATTTTTTTGTTGAGGCCTCCAGTGAAAGAGATTGTACCACCTTGGGACCTATCTTTAGTTCTGCAAGCCCTTACTGCTCCTCCCTTCGAGCCTTCAGCTTCTACAGACCTGAAGTACCTTTCCTGGAAGACTGCCTTCTTAGTAGCTATCACTTCAGCCAGAAGAGTGTCTGAACTTCAGGCTCTATGCGTCAAACCGCCTTACCTTTCCTTCTTTCCAGATAGGGTGTGCCTCAGGACCAATCCATCCTTTCTTCCAAAAGTCTCTTCAGAATCTAATATCAACCAATCAATCAACTTACCTGTGTTTTTTCCCAAGTACTCAAACAAAGGAGAATACAAATTGCATTCCTTGGATGTTCATAGACAATTACGATTTTACATTCACAGAACAGCTGGTCACAGGCAATCAGATCAGCTGTTCATCTCCTTTGCTAAATTTGCTTTGGGTAAAGCAGTTTCTAAAGTCACACTATCGAGATGGATTGCTAATTGTATTCTGCAGGCTTATGACACTTCAGGTAGACCTGCTCCTCAGAGGGTTACGGCTCATTCTACTAGGGCAGTCTCCACGTCAGCCGCCTTTAAGTCCCGTGTGTCATTGGATGATATCTGCTGCAGCCACTTGGGCCTCACCTCATACCTTTATTTCTCATTATAAGGTGGATGTTGTTTCCAGGGAAGAGCATCCTTTGGCTCAGCGGTGCTCGAACATCCTTCCATGACGGCCCAAGATTCAGGTAGCTGGGGACTCTGTCCCACAGTTTGCAGACAAATGAAGTCTGCCTACTTCAGATTTAGAAGTTATGTACTCACCATAACGTTCCATCTGAGTAGGTGACTTCATTTGGATGCAACCATCCCCCCCTCCATCCCCCTGACCTTTATACAGCGAGTATTTATGCTTTGTTCAGATACTTTATTCAGTATTATATAGGCAAACTCAATCTGAGGTCAGTCAGGGATTGGCAAGGGGTTATGGGTAGAGGGAGGAGCTAGGAGCTCGGAGCCTAAGCTTTTGAAAGGCCGGCTCGGATCTGAGGTCGGATCCGATACCCACAGGTTGCATCCAAATGAAGTCACCTACTCAGATGGAACGTTATGGTGAGTACATAACTTCTAATTATGATTATTTGGGAGACCTAATACAGATGTTGAAGCTATCAATCGTTTTAGTCTGCAGAAAGCTGTTTCTGCTACTGGAATCCAGTGTAGTATATGTTGTACTGCCATAGGTGTATTAAAGATTAAGGCAGACAATAGAGCAGATTCCAAAGCATTGTTTGGTAACCAGCTTTGAAAAGTGTTAGTCGGCCCAGAAAGGACATCATTCCCTTCTTGGTAGTTGGCTTGGGTGCTTGTGAAATTGCTGCCTTCCTATCGTCATGTAATGTTCTACCCTCCTGGGATACCACATATCCCAGGTACTTGACCTGTATTCTCTGTAGTTGCAATTTATGCTTGCTTAATTTATGTCCCTGTTCTGCTGAATATCTCACTAATGCTATTGTATCTTCCATACATTGCTGCTGGGTATGGGGCCGCAAGCAGAATATCATCCACATAAAGTAGAATTTGACTGGCCCCGGGTGGAGTAAACACCGGAATGTAGCTAGCCATCCCCTGTGCGAATATCGTTGTACTTTCACAGTATCCTCGATAGCCGGGTATGGCTGTATCTGTTACCCTGAATGTAAATGCAAAACAATACGGACTATCTGGATGTATAGGTATTGCAAAGGAAGCATAGCTTATATGTACCATGGTAAGATACTTCTGTGGCGTGTTCATAGCATTGAATATAGTGTGTGGGTCTGGCACCATCGGTACCCTAGGTATTATTACATGATTTACAGCTTGTAAATCCTGTACCATCCGCCATTCCCCCTTTGCTTTTCGATCAGAAGATACAGAGGTATTGCATGGTGAATAGCGATTACTTTGTAGATGGGGAATTCCCTCTGTGACTTTACAGATATCTTCTGGTGTCCACGGTGTATACACTAAGGGAGTTGGGTCGTGGCCTTCCTGTCCTGCAGGAGGGTTCGGTACTTCAATTAATTGACAGATATCCTCACTCTGTTCTACTGACTGTCTTCTTACTTGAGTGTCCCTAGGTATGTTACGAGTTCGGGATGTGGTTTCAATAGCTTCTCTTACATTTGGTCGTTGTGATACCTCTGTTGCCACAGGATAACGTGTGGGGGACTAGCCTGCCCTCCCGCTTCATATCCTGGATGTGGTATCGGAGGTGGTAGGGGGGTGGGGGGGCTGTCGCTACTACTGTATTATGATCTTCTTTGTGTACGTATGATGCTTTCGCATTTCTAGTGTTCTGTTCCCTTCGGTTCACTACCTCAATCCACCTATGTGCTTGACGGATAACCAATTGTCGCTGTTTTGTCGCCTGCACATCTTAGGGCTGCCACCTTTTCAAATGCACAATGTGGGACATTAGTGTTAGGAACGTGTAATTTGCCAGGGCAGAACATACCCACGGCCAGTACATAGGACAGCAATTCACTTTTTGCCAGGAGAGCAACCAATTCTTGTAGCATTTCAGTTGCTTATTCTGTTTATTATGATATTTTGGTGTTCCACATACAAAATTACTGTTTTATGCTACCATTTAAAAAGATATCTGAGAAATCTTTGTCCTAAGATATCAGGACATTTGCCATTTGTTCGGTTTGTTTGCAGGACACAACTGACCAAAGAGGGACTGTCCGTCACAAAGTGGGACAGGTGGTTACCCTAGAACATCTGCATCACATTTTTAGAGAATCCAATGTTTAAGTAACGATATTTTGTCTAATATACCATCAATGTCATATTTATTACCCCATTTTGCAGAATATCTCACATTATGTGCTCTCTGCGATTGCATATACTTCACGTCACCCATCAAACGCGGATCACATGATCTGTTTGTGCACTAATCTCCCATATCCTCTACACGACTGTTACGTAACCCTTCTCTCGTACCACGTGGTATCTCCTTCCCTGTATCCACTGTAGTGTCTACAATGACTATTTACTCTACTCTGTGTTCCCCTGATCTATGTCCAGATTTAAAACTATTTGGATTGGTCTTCGACCTGCTATCACAACTGTTAACAGAAATACAATGTAGTCTGGTCCCTGATCTACAATAGAGACAAAGAGGCAAACCCTCCTTACCTGAGCCTCCTGTTTATGAGTGCACGTTTTCTTCTTGGGATCCAGTTTTCCGCTTTTCAGCCACAGATCAGACAGTGGACAGCCTCTTTACACACAACAATTCAGTCGGAGGTCTTTTCATTCAAGAAGAACCATTTAGGCAAATTCTCCTGCACAGATGTCTAACCACCCATGCACTCTGACCTGTAGCTTACCAAGGAATTCCGGCTAAGAAGGACCACAATGTCAAATAAGTTGTTAAAACCAGACTGTAGTAATCAGTAGGCTTTTCTAAGTGACAGTCAATAACACAGGAGGCTCGGGTTCACAACGTTTTAGTAGTGTACACAGGCAGGCAAAATAATATACAGTCCAAGTATGAGGGTTTTGTCTGACTCTATACAGTAAGCAATTTCTTTATATAGTGTTTACAATCAGCTTTTGCCCACCTTACTGACGTGGTCGGTCACAGGGCATTTCCATCACTATGGTCCGCAATAGTCTATACATACGTGGGTGCTGAGGTCGTGCTTTTAAAATGTTTTCCCATGAGAATAACACAGCCTTGCAAGGCACCTGGTCAATTACAGTGTCCTTCTGTAATTGTAGCTGTTTCAAGGACCCTGGACTGTTCCGATACAGTAGTCAGTTCATTTCTTAATAGGTTCCTTTGTCTCTCTGGTAAGGAGTTGTACTCTTATCTTCGATAGAGCTCACAAGGCCATCCTCCTCAGGGGAAGGGGTGATGTTATGCATGTACATACATTTATTTTTCTGTAACCCAGCAGATAATTAATGCTGAGAGACATAGGCCTGCTGTACTGGTTACTGCCAGGGTCAGAATTCCATCACACTACAGCTTAGCTTCACCAATTACATGCATGATCATTTCTACTGCCATATTGTACGGTACAATTCAATGCATTATATAGTATTTTGATTCTAAACTGGCACTTCATATCTGTTTCTATATATATTTTTCTAACAACATCCATCCGGCCATATGCATGTTGTTCCGTCCTTTACCTTGACCGTGTGTATTTGGCCGTCCGGCAACGCTACTCTCCACATGTGATGTCCCACCTTCCCCTTCTTTGCCTGTAGCACCCTGTTAGGACGTCCTGTTTGGTAGGCACATGTTCCGCTATATGTGTTTGACTTCTCTGCATAGCTAATCATCGATGCGGTGGTTCAACAACCCGACTTGTCCACATGTGTACAGTTATGTGCACCGTGTCGTGCAAACCTATATGGTTTGGACGGGTACATACCACATGCGGGATGTACACATTCTGCAGACACATTCACATGCAGCCATTTCCATATCTGTACCTGAGGTGGGTTGGTGACATGTGGGTGCGTATTTGCCCGCGTGGCACTGCCTAACACAAACTTCTTGCCACATTTCAGGTATGCACATTGTGTGTAGGTGTATAGCTGCACAAGGATGCTAGCTGGTTTGGGTGCACAGGTGTACATGTGTGGGACTTACATGCTACAATGAGGCTATTGTGTATTACATCTGCATGCATGGGTTCTGCTTCTGGATATTACACTTAAACATACGCCATCCTGTGTATGCGACAGAGACGTTGCTGTGTGTGGGATATGTTGCTATGCACATGTTTGCCTGTGTTTAGGGTATCTTGGTTCCTTCCTGTTGTTATGTCGACACAGCTACCCGGCTATGTACTCTCACTACTGCTTGTGACCATTATGGTTGACACCTTTTCCAATGCCCATAGTGGGACATGTTTTGTGGAAACATCGGATTTTGCAGGACAACACATACCCACAGCGAGTGGAGTTGACAGAACTTCACTTGTTTGCCATAATATACGCTTATTCTGTTAGCATTTGGGTTCCATATTCAGTTTCTTATGCCATGTATGTGTTTCATATACAAAATATATGTTTTATGCTACTATTACAGGTATATTGCGGGAATATTTTTGGCAGGGAATCTCAGGTCATTTGCCATTTTTTCGATTTTTGCCGGGACACAACTGTCCAATGAGGGACTGTCCATGGCAAATTGGGACAGCTGGTAACCCTGGTGACCATGCCCATGTCGCTACTGGGGTTGCCACCTTTTCCAGTTGCCAAGGTGGGATATTTTCGGGACTCACATCTGATTTTACAGGCCGACACATACCCACGGTCACTATATAGCATAGAACTTCACTTGTTTGCATAAATAAAAGCTTATTGTTGTGGCAGTTTGGTTGCTTATTCTGTTTCTTGTGACATTTAGGTATTTCAGTTACAGAAATAACCAATTCATGCAACCATTACATTAAATACGGGATATCATTATGTCCTACAATCTTAGCACATTTGCTATTTTTAATATTTGTTATCGGGACACAACTGCCCATAGAGGGACTGCCCCTCGCAAAGTGGGACAGGTGGTAACCTTAGTCGCTACTCCTATGTTGGTGCGGCGCGCTGACATGCTGCGGTACACCTTCTCTGGGTATGACCACTGACGGTGCATTGCGGGACAAACACAGTCTTAAGCGTATCCTTTGCTCCTTGGATGGGTACACTTAGGGCTTCGTGGGTTGTATTTGCTTTTCCGTTTAGTTGGGACGGGTACTATGTTGCATACTCTACATGCGTTTCATTCTGCACGGGCCCTGGATGCTGCCATTACTATTATGGGCGGACCGTGGCAGTCAGCACATTAGGTTGCTCACCGCCTGCCGGCTTAGCCACGCCTCCGGACGCATCCTACTTGGGCTCGCCACGCACTACGCACGTGTCTGTGGTTGCGGCGCACTCTCATTACTATGCATATGGCGCTACTACGCCAGCTATTCACTGCACCGCCGGCGCAGCCCTTACGCCGGCCTTGCGCCGAGCTTCATGAATCCCGGGGAAAGATTTTTCCCTGAGTAAGAGTTACTTGTATGTGCATCTTGAACTGACACCAACTTGATTAACAACAGGAAAAACAATACTCCTCCTTAACAGTGAACCTGCAAACCATCATAAAAAATACTGCTCAATAACTTGACTTCCAACAATATACACATTATATACTGAAACTGATGCAAGCAGAGTTTATAGTCATTTAGAAAAAAATTCAATAATGGCAAAAGAACAAAATCGTAACAAAAGAAACTGTTAGATAACAAAAGATAATTTTTTACTAAATAAAGCCGTAATAGAGAATTGTGAAATGGACACGAAGCGATGCATTGATTTAAAGCTTTTTGAGAGGAATGTGTCCTTAAAATTGTTGTTTCCCTCGCAAGGTCCCTGTGTAGAGAAGGTGTTTAAGAAACCCAGTTCGTATGTTCCTGAGATACATCCAGTTTTAGATATGTTTATGTCTCTATGTGAGAAAGAGCTACATGATACTTTATCCGATAAAGCTAGTCTTTTTTTGTAATTTGACTAGAAGTGAACATTTAGCCCTTAAGGCTTTATGTGAAGCTCCTTTTCTTGAGATCTGACCAGCTGATAAAGGTGGAGGTGTTGTGGTCATGGATTGGCAACAGTATCTTGATGGGATGTATGATATGCTTAATGACGATTCCACTTATTTGTGGTTGCATAAATATCAGGTTGATGGGCTTATGAAGAAAGTTGAATTTTGTGTTTCTGATCTTTTTATGACAGGTCTCATTGAGAAACAGCTTTTTGACTATTTTACAGTAGAATCTCCTCTTATACCATTGATCTATGGGTTACCTAAGGTACATAAGGATGCATGTAACCCACCAATGTGTCCCATCATTTCCAGCCATGGCTGGATGATTGAACCTTTATCTGTCTATGTTGAGACGTGCTTGTGTCCTGTTTTAGATAATGTTCCTAGTGTACTCAAAGATACAAAACACTTTTTACATAACTTATTTGCATGGCATAAGGATCGTACTGGCATTTCTGATTTATTATTTGTGACTTTTGATATCAATTCACTTTTTACTGTTATTCCCAAAGAGACTGGTGTGGAGAATGTTATACTTTTTCTTTCCAGACCAGGCGGTATAAGTAATAATAGGATCACCCTTGTCTGCTTATTGCTAGAGAATATTTTGGAGAATAATGATGTTATGTTGTCCTATCTCACCTTCATTCTTACTGGATGGGTTTGGAGCCACTCCTCAGCTCCGACTCGGCCAAATACACTAGCTCGAAGTCTCTAACTTGGCTCATGGCAGAGTAGGTATCCCATCATGCAGTGGTGCAATCCCCAGATCTCTTTTGCCGCTTTACGAGTTTGGATGTTCTCTTCTTGTCCGTGGCTAAGTTTTTTGACTTTTTGCTAATTTTTATATTATATTTATATTTTTTATATTTTTAGAATCGCTTAGTTTAGTTAGTTTTGTGAGTGCTGTGCTTTTCGCAGCCTTAGTAGCTAATTTATAGCTGTTGCTGTGCTTCTTGTTGGCCGTCGTTTTTTCACTAGGCCTGTATTGTGTACCCTGTCGCCTTCAGCTGTAGTAGTGTGCTTAAATTGTTTCTTAGATAGTTGTGTGTGTTACGTTTATAGTTAGTTAATTAGTTAGCTTATTAGCTCATTTAAATTAGAGCGCTAACTGCCCATTTGAGTTAGAGGGCTAGTAGTAATGTGTTTCTTTGTGTGTCCTTTTCTGATAGCTATTAGGTCCATTTAAATTAGAGGACCTAGTGCTCATTTAGTTAAACAGCAAGTTATTTCCTTTCCCTTTAGCTTCACTAGATGTGCTGTGTGTATTAATTATAGTGTGTCCATATTTTTTTTTCTAGATGTGTTTTTTCTGTGTGGCTTTTACTTAGTTATATAGTTGTTTTTAGGATTTCTTCATCCCTAACATGTCTAAGGAAACTAGGGAGAAGGAACATAATGCCAAAAGTGCTCCCAAAAAATGTCCATTACTGATGGACATAGTGCTTTTATTTACTGTTTAGGATCTATCCATCTTCAGGAAACTTGCATATTCTGCCACTCCTTTAGCACCCGTGTTCTGCAGGAGAGGAAAAATAAACTGATTGTCAAAGGACTCTTGAAATTGACCTTTGAGGAAACTCTACAGAGTTCTTCTTCGTCCAGTAAGTCCTCCTCTTTTAAAAAGGACAAACCAACCAAAAGGCCATCTCCAGTCTCTTCAGCTCAGTCTGAGCCTCCTGAAAAATTGACTACAAATTGACAGGCATCGACCTCCTTGGCTCCACTGCCTTCAGAACCAATGGAGATAATTAACATCGATAAACTTAGTTCTTTGGCTCCAAGATCTTTGGAACCGAAAGAACCTGTGACTCGGACCCGGTCCATTGAACTTCCGCCGGTCTCCCCTACTTTGAGAGCTCCCATCCTGGAGAGATCTCGTTCACCAACCCTATCCTCCAGGTCTTCTAGGAGCCTGTCTGATGATGACATGGAGAGGGTGGTGTGTAGATTATTGAAGTCACCGGTGCTGGCAAAATTGTTCTTGGCTCCAACCCAACAGGTTTTGAAGCCATCTAAGACTATTACATCCACTGTTGTTCCTCCTCCGAGTCAAGCTGGATTTTCAGAGCCAGAGTGCCAAGTACCACTTGCTGTAGACCCATCGGTTCCAGGACTCCTTCAGGAGATTCTGGATCTGATCTCTGCTCTGACACAGTCAGTGCCATCCAGGGTGTCTAGGAGCTGAAGCTCTCCAGTTGTCCCAGAGGGGGATGCTCGGACCTGAGCTTCATCGGTTTTAGGTCTACCCCTCAGTGCTTCGGCTCAGTTGAGCTCGGCTTCTACATCAGCTTCAGAGCTGGTCTCCCTGGAGCTAGGGGTTTCCTCTGTTTCCTCTGAAAAAGGGGTGTCCTTGGAGCTGGTGGGTTTGGCTTTTGAGCTGATGAGGAGTGTGCTGTCCCCTCCTACAGCTCTACACAAGGATACTGGTATTTGTCCCCTCAAAGCACCGGCTACTGTCTTGGCACCACTCCATCCATGGGACAGCAGTGATTTAGAGCCTCAGGTACCCCAATTGGGTGAACCCCTCTCTTCCGCGGCCTCCCCAGAATACCCTTCTGAGGAGTCCCCTCAGAAGAGAACATGCAAGAGGAAGCATATAGACTCCCCTGATGAGTCCATCATCTCAGACACTGACCTCAAGGAGCAAAAAGGGTCCCCATGGTCATTCTCTGAAGATATCTCATTTGTAGATATCCTTGAGATCCTAAAACAGAGAGGCGGTTGGAACACCATCACCCCTTCTGATGAGGAGTTGGTGTACCTTAAGGCCTTTGGATCTCAACCTTCAGCCTCCTGGGTGTCTCCGCCTATTGATGAGCTAATGGAGTTAGTTAGTCGAAAGGTGTGGGAGTCACCTGACACTATGGAACCAGTCCCTCGGAGGCAAAACAAGTTTTTGTCAGCCCCCACTGGAAAAGAATTTGTTACCAAAGGTGTTCCTGTAGATGCTATGGTGGTGGCAGCAGCCACCAAGAAGGAACTTTCTGAGACATCCTCATCTGTTTATCCTCCAAACAAAGATTCTCGAACAATGGACAGATACATGAGGTGTATCTTTTCATCAGTGACTTTTACACTCAGATCGCTGAACTACCTTACACACTTTACAAGGCTACAAAGAGATCTCCTGAAGGAGCTAGGAGATACTCTACAAGGTTCTTTGGTTGCGGGGGTGACAGAGAAAGTCACCTCCCAGCTGTCCAACTTAAGTTCCATCAACTCCTCCATGAGACTGATATATTTAGAGGATGGAGCGAGTAGGACAGTGGGTTCAGAAGTTTCCCTGAGGGGACACTCCTGGATGTGCTTGTGTAATTTTGTGGAATCTTTTAAGTCTACCATTACCAATGCCCCTTTTGATGGTTCCTCACTCTTTGAACCTAAAGTTAAAGACACACCAGATGTGAACAGGAAGGGAAAACTCTCTCTGCTGTTGAAGTATGTTTTTCAGAACCTTCAAGACCTTACCCTAAAGGTCAGAAGAGTGGGAAAACATGGTTCAAAAGATCCCAGGGAGCTTTCTAAGATGCATAAGGTGAATCCTTTCCCAGGGGGAGAGAGGGAGGCAACAATGGTAGACATCGTCCTAGAGGCAGAGGGGGTCCACAAAACCAGGATGACCATAATTCCTTTCGTAAACGTCCCTACCAGTGCTCCTGAAAGGAGGCCCATCTGCTGTACTCTGGAGGCAGTTGGGGGAAATTTATCTTTGTACCCAGAAACTTGGCAAAATATCACAAAAGACAAGTAGGTACAAAGTATAATATCCAGAAGCTATTCCATTCCTTTTTGCCATCCTATCCTACATATCAGCACAATCCCAGATGTTCCACCCAGTCTAAGGGAGCAAGCAACTATAGAAATCCAAAAGTTGCTAGACAAAAGAGTCATCCAAAAAGTCCCCGCAGACTAAATAGGATTCGGAACTTACTCAAGATTCTTTTTAGTGCCAAAAAGAACAGGAGACCGGAGACCCATATTGGATCTCAGCAAACTGAACGAATCTATCAAAAATCTATCAAAAAGTCCAAATTCCGAATGGTGACATTGCAGTCAATACTTCCCTTTTTAGGGAAAGAAGATTGGATGTGCTCAATAGACCTCCAAGATGCATACTACCACATAAAAATTACAGAGCATCAAGGAGTCATTTACGCTTCCAGCTGGGAGCCAGTCATTATCAGTTCTGAGCTTTGCCCTTTGGTCTCACTACAGTCCCCATAGTGTTCACCAAATGCATGGCAGTAGTAACGGCTCACTTGAAACGTCTTGGATTCCAAGTGTTTCCATATCTGGACGACTGGCTCCTAACTGCCACCATCTACTTCATGTCAGGGATTTGACATTGGAAATTTGTACTCAGCTAGGCATAACAGTCAATTTGCAAAAATCTGCTTTGTTGCCCTGTCAACATATTACCTTCATAGACGCAGACCTAGACACCATTTCTATGATCAAGCAAAAAACAAATGAAGCAAGTAACGTCACCAAAGGCAGAGCACAACAAAATATAAAACTCCAAAAACAAATGGTTCTGCCACCAATTCCACTTAAAAACACTTGAAACTTGAAAACTTTAATAAAAGATACGATGATAAGATAAAATAAAATAAACACACAGGCTCATAAACTGGATAGGCGTTTTCGGTATAATACCTTTTTCAAATCCTAAATGTTTGCCAGTGAAACTTCCTCTTAAATAGCTTCATTTCCTAGTGTTCACTCACTTAGATGCATTTAGTAACCATAGCAGCATACACACCCTTCTAATTATGTAATTTTGAGTGCTGAAGAGCTTTGCCTTTTAGTGCAGGTTTTAAAGGGACAAATGCATTCAGACCTGGTGACTGATCAGATTCCAAATTCATCGTCCACTTCATCTCTTCAATTTCTGTTTGGTTTACTAAATCCCCACCTCTTGGTGTTTCATGAAGCCTAGTTAGTGCCATGAACATGAAAGAATGACTGTCATTTATACTAATATGCATATAAAGTGCATTGCTGGTAACTTTTTTTTCTTATGTCAGGTAAATGCTTTAGGATGTGTTCCTTGAGCATTTGATAAGTTTTCCCTATGTAGTATGCCTTGCAATGACTGCAGATTGCCACATAGATAATGTTTGCAAATCCTTCAAACATATAGTTCCTCTTAGTCAGGGGATGTGTAAAAGTAATTGAGATGTTTATATGAGAGCATGCCTTGCAACTTCCACATCTGAATGTACCAACTCTCCTGTTCATCTGAAAACTCTTGTCTTCAGAAATAGCTTCAGTTTCTGTTTTATAAAATCATCATCATCATCAGCATCCCCTTTTTTTCCCATTTACATGGGGTCGGGGTATCGTATTAACTGTCGCCAACTCTCTCGATTCAATGCCACTCTCCTGCCTTCTTCAACACACATGCCTGACTGTCGCATATCTTCTTTCACACAATCCAGCCACCTCTTTGCTGGACGCCCTCGCTTCCTCTTACCTTCTTCCTGTCTGTCCCAAATCTCCCTCACCAGATTGTCTTCTGCTTTTCTACACATGTGCCTATACCATCGTAATCTGTTTTCTTTTATCTTTTCTGTAATTGGAGCTACTTTGGCTTCTGCTCTTATCTCCTCATTTCTTCGCCTGTTCCGCAGTGTGCATCCTACCACCTTTCTCAGGCACTTCATTTCCATCACCTCTAGCTTCTTCAACTGTTCTGCCTTTACTGCCCATATAGTAATACTGGTCGCACCACTGTCTTGTACACCTTACTTTTCAGCTTCTTTGGCATTCTTCTGTCATATACTACACCTGATACTCTATGCCAGTTGGCTGCAGCCCCTCTGATTCTAGCTTTGACCTCTTCATTCAGACTACCCTTCTCCTCAACCACCCCTCCCAGATACTTGAAGCTGTTTACCTGTTCCACTATCTTCCCATCTGTCTCTATTCTCAGCTTCTTCTGATTTCCCCAATCTGCTGCCATTACCACTGTCTAATCTGTGCTTAGTTTCATCCTATGTGCCTTCAGATTTGCATTCCATTCTCCTATCCTTTGCTGAAGTTCTAGATCAGAGTCTGCCTGTACTGCCACATCGTTTGCATACAGCAGCTTTGTTGTTCTGACCCCTACAACCTGTTTGCTGATGTAGTCCATTACCAGTATGAACAGCAGTGGGCTCAGAGCTGAACCCTGGTGTACACCCACTCCCACAGGGAACCCCTCAGTGAGGCCAAACACTGTTCGTACTTGAGTCACTGGGTCCTTGTACATAGCCTGCACTAATTCTACCAATGTTTCTGGGACTTCAAACCACCGCAGTACTGCCCAGATCAGCTTTCTTGGGACCTTGTCATATGCTTTCTCCAAGTCTAGGAAAGCCCAGTATGACTCTCTCCTCTTCTCTAGTTTCTTCTCAAGTATCTGTCTCAATGCAAACATCGGGTCAATTGTGCTGCATCCTGATCTGAATCCGAACTGTTCATCTCCCATCTTACATTCTACTATTCTGCGTATCTGTTTATCAATCGCCCTCTCCAGAACTTTCATGCAATGTGGTAGGAGTTGATGCCTCTGTACTGTCCACAGTTGTGGATGTCCCCTTTGTTCTTGTACACT
Organism: Protopterus annectens; assembly: GCF_019279795.1. Classification (NCBI taxonomy): domain Eukaryota; kingdom Metazoa; phylum Chordata; order Ceratodontiformes; family Protopteridae; genus Protopterus; species Protopterus annectens. Next base: position 833,511,625 of record NC_056734.1, read on the forward strand.
GGCACGAGTATGCTGATTCTCCATTCATCTGGAATACGCCTTTCTCTCCACACTGCAATTAGTACCCTCAGGAGCCATTTCTCCCCTAGCTCACCCAGCATCTTTATCATATCTGCTGTGACCTCATCTGAGCCTGCTGCTTTCCCTGACTTCATTTTCCTTAGTGCTGCTCTTACTTCTTCTAAGTTGGGCTCCTCTTCTACTCTCATTGTAGACTGTTTCTGGGGCAGTACCGCTTCTGTGGGGTTTTCTTCATTCAGAAGCTGCTGGAAATACTCCTTCCATCTGCCTTTGATGTCCTGTGGGCTGGTAAGCAGGTTGTTGCTGGAATCCCTTATGAAGGGTGTCTGACTATCTTCTTTATCTTTCTGTCTTTGCCTTGCAACCTGGCATAGTTTCTTTGTGCCCATTACTGAGTCACTTTCCAGAAGCTGATAGAGTGCCTCTGATGCCCTATTCTTTGCTATTGCAACTTCTTTCTTAGTTTCTTTGTTAGCCAACCAGTAGTCCTTCCTAGCTTGGTCAGTCTTTTCAATCTCTCACTTCTGCCTGCACTCCTTCTTTCTTTTGATTACTTCCTGCACTTCTGCATTCCACCACCAGCTTTCCTTATGTACCTTATTTCCATACCTGGCTCGGCCACATATCTTTTCTGTAGTCTGTTTTTAGGTGCTGCCACTCTTCTTCAACTCCACCTATTTCCTCCTCTTCTTGGGGTGCTAGAGCCCTGAGTAATTCCTTGAACTGCTGTACTTTCTCTCCAGTCAACTTCCAGGTCTTCAGCCTGGTCTTTATTGACCTTAGAGCCCTCTCTGACCACTGTTTGCAGCTGATTGTGGCAACTACTGGTTTATGCTGTGAACCGACTGTTTCACTGGGGATGACTTTGCAATCATGGATTCTACCCCAGTGCCTTTTCCTTACTAGGAGGAAGTCTACCTGAGTTGCATGTTGGATACTCTTGTATGTGATCTTGTGACTGTCTCTCTTTCTGAGCCATGTGTTGGCTACTATCAAGCCATTTGCCAGACAGAAGTCTAGAATGGCTTCTCCTTCTTTATTCCTATTGCTCCACCCATGTGGACCCAGGCAGTCCTCATATCCTGTTCTGTCTCTCCCGATATGTGCATTTAAGTCACCCATTATCAACACCAATTCATGTTGTCCTGCTTTATCTAGTAGGTCCTGCAGCTGCTGTCTGAATGCACTCTTTTCCTCACTATCACAACCCTGCTGTGGGGTATAGGCTGAGATTATGAATACTGTCCTATCATTACACTGGAGTCTGATTGCCATGAGTCTGTCATTAATTCTGATGATATCCCTCACTGACTTCTGAAGCCTCTGTCTCGCCACAATTCCTACACCATTTCTAGCCTGTCCACCACCTGAGTAGTAGAGTCTGGATCCCAAGCCAAGTGGCTTTGTTGCACTGCCCTTCCATCTCGTCTCTTGGATACATAGGATGTCCAGCCTCCTCCTTATCATCATGTCATCCACTTCTAAGCTGCATCCTGTCAGTGAGCCTACATTAAGCGTAGCAATTCTCAGTTCATGTTTGGCAGGTTGGTTGGTTTTATGTCCAGCTTTCACTCAACAGAGCTATCCCAGGTAACCCAGGCTGGGCAACCGGCCAGCCAGTAGCCTATTGACCCAGGGCTGCTGGGCTTTTATGGCGGGCACACACTGGCCAATAGGGGCACATATACCCATCCCACCGTTAGCATGGGTCCCTGGCATGGGTCAGAGAGTAGGCCGGGTCCTCAACCCATTTATCACCGGTAACTACCCATGCCCATTTTTTGGCGACAGTCAACATGACCGAATCACCTATAGCCATATTTTACACCGTCGAGTGGCTAGCCCTGCCACGGCGTGCAGTTTGTGATCCATGTTCTCCTATCTTGAGGATACTGCGCACCACAATAGATGCCCAAAGCGGTTGGTCTTTTTACAACTCTTCCCCCCATTGGGCACCATGTAGAGTCTGTGCTACTGCCCACAGCTCCATTCATTGGTGAGTTTGAGATGGAAACACTCAGCATGTTTTTCGAACATGGGAGAAACCCCACGGAGACACAGAGAGAACATGCAAACGAAAACAGGCATTAGTCGGAGGTCAGGATCGAACCTTGTACCTTGTGCATTGGAGGCGAAGACCTTAACCACTAAGCCATTTGGTCTCTCTTAAAATAATAGTCTTTTTAAGTTTTTCCTGTTCTTAAAGAAAAGCTGGGTTTATCCCCAACAATTTCCCTAATTTTGTTGTCAGATGTTAGCACTGGCCAAAATTTTCTTATAGTATTACGAATAGCAAAATTGTCAGTACCATATGACAACTGGCATCTCAGATTGGACTTTACCTCCTTTTGCTTGATCTTAACTGTTTCACCTTGGTCTGAAAAATAGGGTCTTCCCCTCTGAGAGTGTAGTTCCAAGGTAGTTGCTTCAATGGTCTGTGTCTCTTTGACTTTGTATCCTCTCTTATTAAAGCCATTGATAAGTTAGTTTGCTTAATTTTTGGGGGGGCATTATCTGGCAATGACAGTCCAAGGCATATGACAAGACCATGAGTCCCATTTGCACATCAGTGTTCTAGAGATGAGAGCAGTTCTTCTAGTGTTGCAGGCACTCCACCACTCTCTTCCACTAGGGACAATCGCAATCCAGTCAGACAATATGTCGGTGGTATGGTACATAAACAAACAGAGAGGAACCAGTTCATACCCACTTTGTCGGGATGGCTCTGAGAACTCCTGGGGAAATCCACCGTGATAGCGGATAAGCTCAACAGGGCAATATTAATGCCTCATGAGTGGTCTCTAAACCAGAGCATAGCGGAAGAGATTTTCTGGAAATGGGGCCAGTCTTGCTGCAATCTTTTTGCCACTCCTATAAATACCAAATGCAGCAGCTACTTTGCCCTAATCCCCCCTCTGGGGGAGACACAGAGAAACACACTTGTTCACGATTGGCCTTCCCCCATTTCCCTTCATACCCAAAGTCATCCAGAAAGCAAAATCCTTGGGAAACAGGCTGATTCTCATTGCCCCATATTGGCCTCATCAGATTTGGTTCCCCTTCCTCTGGCCTCATCTGCAGGAGAAGCCGTGGGTTCTCGACCCAGTTCCAGATCTTCTGACCCATATGTCAGGAGCACTTCATTATTCTCTCCGCACTCTTCATTTGACAGCATGGCTGCTCTTCTTCCAAACTTAATCAGACTTCAAGACTTCACTCCAGCAGTCAGACACATCTTGATATCCTCTCATAAATATTCTTCCAGAAAATTATATACTAGTAAATGGAAGAGGTTCTCCTACTGGACACAAACCAGAAACATTGAGCCTTCTCTGCTCCAATTCACTTGATTTTAGAATTTCTTACTGAACTATTCCCAGCTAGGCTTGGCTGCAGCTACAATTAAAGTCCAACTGGCGGCAATCTCAAATTTCCTCATTGGTGAATATTCTCCTAACCTGATGTCACACAGATTGTGTAAAGCATTTTTAAAAGGCACTTCTTTATTGAGACCTCCTTTAAAAGAACCGCTTCCTCTTTGGGATTTAAATTTTGTCCTGTCTTATCTAACATTGCTGCCATTCGAGCCCTCCTCATCTTGTGACCTCAAATTTCTTTCTTGGAAGACTATAGTAGCTGTGACATCTGCAAGAAGAGTCTCAGAGTTGCAAGCACTATCAATCAAACCACCATATTTGATTTTCCATAAGGATAGGGTATTGCTATGAACAAATCCATTATTTGTACCTAAGGTTTGTTCTCAGTCCAATCTAAATCAATCTATTGAGCTTCCAGTGTTTTTTCCCAATCATAGCAACAAGGCAGAGTATAAACTCTACCAATTGGATGTGCATAGACAATTCAGCTTATATCTCCATAGAACTAAAAATTTCAGGAAATCAGACCAATTGTTCATCTCTTTCTATGAAGCAAAAAAGGGCATGCCAGTTTCTAAAGTCACACTTTAAACTGGCTTTCAAATTGTATCACTTTTATATACACCTCCAATAATAGAAATTTGGCATTTAGAATTAGAGGTCACTCAACCAGAGCATTGGCAACATCCTCTGCTTTCCAGGCCAGAATGTCAATGGAAAGTATTTGTGCTGCTGCTACGTGGGCAAATCCTCATATGTTTATTACTCATTACAAAGTTGATTTGGCCTCCAGGGACAGGGCTTCCTTTTGTTCCACTGTGCTCAAAGGTGTACTCCCGTGAGACACCCATGGAAAAGGTGCTAGGGATGCTGTCCCATCCGGTAAGAATGAAGGTGAGATAGGACAACATAACATAAAAAAGTTATGTACTCACTATAATATTCCATGTTTGTTGTCCATCTTGCCCTTCATTCTTACGACCCTCCCACCTTCCCCCATACAAGGACTCCTAGAGGACCTGGTGGACAGTTGTTTCCTCTATAAATGAGCTCCTTTGACTCTCTTTGTTTTTCCTTGACCTGATGTCATATGATTATTTTAGTCTTTGGTATAGTTAGCAGCAAACTAGTTCTGGAGATTGCACCGCTGCATGATGGGATACCTACTCTGCCACAAGCCAAGTTAGAGACTTCGAGCTAGTATATTTGGCTGAGTGGGACCCGAGGATCGGCTCTGAACCCATCCAGTAAGAATGAAGGGTGGGATGGACAACAAACATGGAATGTTATGGTGAGTACATAACTTATTTTTTTTATCTTTGAAGTTGTTTTCTGTTTACAGCAGATTGGTGTTGGAATGGGGACAGCATGTGCTAACTCATTTGCCAACATTGTTTTGGCACAAGGGGAGTTTGACTTTATTTATAACAACAACCCTTTTTCAGATTGTTTAGTTTATATAAATTACTGAGATTCACTTTAGGTCTTTGGTTACCAACTATTACCGTACAACTGATATTCATAAATGTAACATTTCATTGCAACAAAAGGAGTTTATTGAGTATGTGAAGGCTCATAATATCCGTGTTATGCAACCGGATAAAGGTGGCGGAGTAGTGTTTATGGATGAGGATGATTATGCAAATAGAATGTATAAAATGTTATTTACATCTAATTATGCTAAGGTTTCACTGAATGAATTTAACCAAGCATACCAACGCGTGAAATCACAGTTAAGTGATTTATTCATTGACGGCATGATTTCCATAGACACCTATCATTATTTAACTATGCCCACCCCCTTGACACCAGTCATTTTTGGAGTACCTAAACTCCATAAGAATATGTATGACCCTCCTTTGCGACCGATTATAGATGGTCGCAAATCTATCACATATGCATGCGCAAAATGGGTTGATACAAAATTAAAAGAAGTACTAAAAACGGAAACCCAAATTTGTCGTGACTCGTGGCATGTATTAGAATATCTGAACAAAATACCATTTGACAAGGCATATGGGTTTCTTACTGTGGACATTAAAGATTTATATACTGTCATACCACACAGTGTTGGCATGGAATGGGTCAGAGAGTTTTTATTGCTAAAACAGATTCCAGGCAATAATGTAGACTTGATTATTTCCCTTTTAGACATTGTGCTTAACAACAATTACTTCATGTTTAAGGGTGATTTGTTTTTACAAAAATCAGGTGTTGCCATGGGCTCGCCATGCGGTGGCAGCTTTGCCAATTCAGTGATGGCTTTTTGGGAACGCACCTATCTTTTTCAACATGAGTTTTTTAAAGATACAGTTGTCTGGTACACTCGGTACCAAGACGACATGTTCTTTATTATCCAAGGCAACTATGACGATGCCCAAAATTTAGTCAAAATTATGTCCACATTTACATCTTTTCTAGAGTTCACATTTAATTTCAACAAAGAAAAAATTAATTTTTTGGATATTTCTTTGAGTAAAGATGTATATAATAACTGTTACAGGACCAGCATATATAGGAAGCCCTTTTATAGTAATTCATTTTTACATTTTGCAAGTAATCACCCATATTTTCAAAAAAGAGGAGTGGTGAAAGGCCAGTTAGTCAGAGCTTCAAGAATGTGTTCTCATGATGATGATTTCGGTATAGAATGTAATTTTTTACATAGTATGTTTATTAACCGTGGTTATCCTACATCACTGGTTAATTGTTTAACACAAGAAATTATTTCAAAGAGGTCAAGGAAACTTTTGGGCCCTATTTTTATCAATACTGAAGTTATGGCACATGCAGGCAATGATGAATTTACATTAAGAATACAGAATGGTGAGAGGGCTACAAGTGAAAATAATAAATATATAACCAGTTTTTTAACACAATTTAATGACATTTCACATGAAGTCAGAGAAATACTTAACTCAAATTGGGGTCTAATCTTACAGGAATCTACCTTAAATAGAATTCTTGGATGTAGACCACTGGTAGCTTATAGGAAAGGACCTAGTCTTAAGAGACTATTTGAGATGCCACACCAAAAGCATATAAATGTCAAAGGTATGTTTAAATGTGGCAGATGTAAATATTGTAAATATATTTTAACAGGGCCTTTTTTCTGTATTAATGGATACCAGTATTCAATACAAGATAAATATAATTGTGAAAGTCAAGGCATAGTATATTTAGCCAAGTGTAAATTGTGTTCTGTATTTTATTTAGGAAAAACTGAGCGACAACTCAAACAACGTATATACGAACATGTTTATGCTATTGCTAAAAATATTCAGACTAATGCATTAGCAAGACACATTAATGAATATAGTACACATAGTTTTCAGTTTGTGGTGGTACAAAGTGTTCCCAAGAATCCTAGAGGTGGACCATGGCATCTTCAACTTGAAGAACAAGAATTGCTGTGGCAATTACGCACAAATGCATATGTTTATCCTGGTATCAATGATATGTGTTCCATAAAATGTATACTTAGACTAAAAGCCTTGGAACGATAAACTTTGCAAGTAAATTAAATTTATAACATGAATACTTATACTTGATAAATCAAATATTATTTTTTAAAACACTTTTTAAATTTTTATATACATAAATTCACATATATATATATATATATATATATATATATATATATATATATATATATATATATATTTTTTTAACATGTTGAACTGGTCAACATAGATTTATTATTATCTAGGAGCAGGTTGTTTTTAGGTGTTGTGTTTAGTAAAGTTGTTGGGTAGGCAATAATTTAATTTAATTCACATTATTCAATTAATCAATTGACCAACTTGTTAATTGATGTGCTTTTTGTATTTAAGCAGTGTAATTTTTTAATTCATTTGTCTGAGGAAGTGTACGTATTGATGGTGCATGAAAGCGCTAACCAATAAATTCGTGGATTTGGCTTTGTGATTTGTGGACTTCTCCTTTTCCTTTTGTGGTTTATAGTTGTTTTGTTTGATTATTTGTTATTATAAATGGTTCTTTGATGATATATTTGTCTTGTGTAAAGGAACTATAGAATGCCTAGATAGGTTTGTGGTATATTTACACAGTACCACTTTCTTTTTGAAGTTTAGTTACAAGTATTCTGATTCCATGATTGTTTTTTTTTTATGTTTCTGTTTGTAAAGATACTTTTGGTCAGCTTGAGACAAAGGTATTTAGGAAACCTTGTAAGTGCAATAATATTTTGCACAAAACCAGCATGCACCCTGGGCATATTGCTAGGAATGTTGTAAAGGGTCAGTTGCTCAGGGAAAAGCACTTACATAGTACAGCTAAACAAGCTGAAAAAGCCTTAGACTCTGTAGCACAGCGATTTGTCTCCAGAGGTTATTCTGCCTCTGATGTTAGTGTTATGGCTGACAGGGTACATTCCTTTAGGACCACTATAGCGCGACATTATTTTGGTGACCATGTTAGTGGGAATGGTGATGCTTCTCTGCTGTTGCATGAACACCATTCATGCTTAGTGTTTACTCACTCTAGAGAGACAGCTGCAGTTTGCGATGTCATTAGGAAATACTGGCTTGTCTTGACGTTAGATAAAGATATTAGTAAATTGGTTGGTTCCAAACCATGTTTTGCTTTTAGGAATAACAGATCCTTGAAACGTGAGTTATGTTATAAAAGGTCTACTAGTAGTAGCTTTAGCACTGTTCATTCTGACTGGATTGGGATGTTTCCATGTAGGAGCTGTTCTGCATGTAAATTAATATGGTCCACTAATTTTATTTTATGCCCTACAACTGAACGTAGGATTGATTTTAGTTTTTATGCTGACTGCAGGACCAAAATGTAGTTTATTAGGCCCGGTGTGTTCTCTGTGGGACTTATTATGTGGGAAAAACTAATCATAGCCTTAAAGAGAGGATACTTGAACATATGAGTTATATAAGGAATTCTGTTGAAACTAGTGCATTAGCCAAATATGTTGCTGAGAATGGTTCCAATCACAAGTTCAAATTTACTGTGCAAGAGATTGTGAAAGAACATCTTAGGGGAGGAGATTTAATTAATAGGACTGAATGTGCTGAACTGAGATGGATAGTGTCACTACAAGCCGACAAAGATCTGGAGTTGAATGGGAAAGTTTCTGTTAAACCTATACTTAAAGTACTCAAGCTGTCCCGTTAGTGTGTTGAGCCCTTTAAGAAATAGCTTCTGGTTTTATGAATGGAATTTTATCAATGATTTGGTTTTAAGAGTTTGTATCATGTTAGTTTAGGGGGGGTGTTTGTATACATGTCGTCTTGTTTCTATTATGTGATTGGTCGGATTGTTTTTATAATATGGACATTATAATTTGTTTTAATTGGTCTGATGAAACTGTGTGAAGCAGTGAAAGCGCTTAATGTGTATCATATGTTTCTTTTATTTGTTTCATTAAAGTGGTTGCTCTGTTCATCCGTGGTGGTCGGCTATTTGTTCTTTTGATTTTTGAAGACATGAAGTATGGCATGGCTAGATTACCAAGTAAGCATCTGACAACATCCCACATTCATGGATAAAGGAATGGTTATGTAATATACACCCTACATTGATCAACTACATGACAGTGACAAAGAAATCTTAGCAAGCTGCTTGGCAGTGGAACCATGACAGTGATCAAATTATTATTCCAGAGATAAAAATTCAGAGGGGGATATTACTGGGTGATTCCTTGTCACCACTGTCTTGCCCTTAGCCCATTAAGCTGTTAACAGGTTACACTATGGTGACAATCTGGCTCACAGAAACCAACATTGTTTAAAGATTTCTTACCTACTTTTTGTGGATGACTTAAAACTGCATACTACATCAGGTGAGGAGTTGAAAACACAACTGCAAATGGTTAAAGCATTCTCAGATGATATAGAAATGCCATTTTGTCTTGATAAATGTTCAAAAGCGACATTTATTTATTTATTTATTTTAGTTTGATGACCGGGGAAGTCCACTGGGCTTTGAAAGGCCCATTTTCAGTGGAGGCCCGGGAGATAAGCTCCATGACACAATTACAATTACAAGTAAAAAAAAAAAGTCAAAAATATTTAACAATAGTAAATTAGATCCACCATTAAGAGAAAATTGTGCAAAAATGTAAAATGGGAAAGCTGCAGTACCAAGAAATATCAGTGTGGAACAGGAATGTGATATAAAGGAATTTGAGCAGAAGGTCGTATATACATATTTAGGAATAGATGAAGGACTGGCAATAAAGTATGAACAAATGAGAATAAAAGTTCATAAACAATACCTCAAAGTATTAAAACTAATATTGAAAACTGACAACATCTAGGAATAAAATCTAGGCTATAAATGGATTTGCTCCTCTTGTTCAAACTTATAGTTTTGGGGTGATTGGCTGACCACAAAAAGTATTGGATCCATCTGGACTAGAGAACAACAAAAATGTTTCATGCTTATCAAATAATATATAAAAATCAGTGTATACTAAGATTATATATTCCTTGCTATGAAAGAAGTATGGGCTGCCTCAAAATTGATTACATGTATAGATCTGCAGTCATGGGACTGCATACATGTCTGCTGACTTCTTCAGATCCAAACATAGTGAAAGTTTTAAAACATGAGGATAAGAAGTCTAAGATGACATCTTTTTAGTTTAGCAGAAGCACTTCAGAATAAAGCTGGAATGGAAATCAAACCAGATGTAGACAAAAATCAAATGGAAGAATGTAAGGAAAAGGATCAGACGTGAAGGAAGGAAAATTGGAAAAGCCATAAATATAGTAACAAGTACAGAGATCTTCTGGAACAAACTCATGTTGGCCAAGATTTGACACTAGAATGGTTAAGGAGATGTGAACTGAAATCAAAAGCTGAAAGGCAAATAATGGTGCCCCAGGATAGCAGACTATGTATACGTTGGTTTACAAAGTCCATTGAAAAGGTAGGAGAAACAGACAAATGCATGTGCTATAACAAAGAACTGGAAACAGTTGCATATCTTGTTTCTGGGTATTATATACTAATGGCAGAGGGCTTGTATACTGAAAGGCACAATAAAGTGTCAAGACTGTTGTGTTAGGATTTTGCAAACACTACAATATAGATGTAGCTCAGAGCAGTGGAAACATGAACCAAAAATCATTATACTGAATAATGAAGTTTATATCATATGGGATCACCTATTACCAACAGTCAAAAAATAGATGTAAGAAAACCAGATATAGTGGTCCATGAATTAAGACAAAAGTAGCACTGGTCGTTGAAATTGCTACACCCATTGATTACAGTATCTTACAAACAGAGAGACACAAAGTCATAAAATGCCAGGATTTGCAGTCAGAAATGCAAGCAATTTGGAAGACAGATAACCAGACAGTTCCAGTAGTAGTAAAAAGAAGCAGGTCTAGTAAAAAAGAATTTACAGTTGTACTTAGATATGCTACCAGTGCATGTAACCATGTCTGAATAGCAGAAGGAGGCAATTCTGGGTACATTGTGGGTGTTGAAACTTGCACTCTTGGCTGACATCAAAGACGGCAACAATATTAATTTCATGAACACTAATTGTACCATAACTTAGGAATGGGGTTCATTCCAGTCATGGTATTAGAAATCCAAAATACTTGGAGAAATTAAACTGGAAATTGGGGGAGAGAAAAAAAAGAAAGATTCAGTGCACAATGAAGACAGGGCATGTTCACATGGGAGAAGAGCTTTAAATTGTTTGCTTCCGTATATGGAGCCAAAATAGAGAAAGTGCAAGGTTAACTAAAAAATGCAATTCTCATGTCTTCTGATTGTGAGGGATGAGAAATAATTAGGCTAGCAGTAGAGAAGTGATTATTCTGGTCGAAGGACGCATGTGAGAAGCTGAGGCAACAAGGGATGGGAAAAAGTAAGAAGAAGAAGAGGACATGTGACTGGAGACATAGGTACACCCATATAATTAAAGATAGAAGGAGAGCAACTGAAGACATAGGTAAACTCACATAATTAAATATAGAAGGGTGGGGACTGAAGACATAGGTAAACTCACATAATTAAATATAGAAGGGTGGGGACTGAAGACATAGGTAAACTCACATAATTAAATATAGAAGGGTGGGGACTGAAGACATAGGTAAACTCACATAATTAAAGATAGAAGGGTGGGGATTGAAGACATAGGTAAACTCACATAATTAAATATAGAAGTGTGGGGACTGAAGACATAGGTAAACTCACATAATTAAAGATAGAAGGGTGGGGACTGAAGACATAGGTAAACTCACATAATTAAATATAGAAGGGTGGGGACTGAAGACATAGGTACACCCATATAATTAAAGATAGAAGGAGAGCAACTGAAGACATAGGTAAACTCACATAATTAAATATAGAAGGGTGGGGACTGAAGACATAGGTAAACTCACATAATTAAATATAGAAGGGTGGGGACTGAAGACATAGGTAAACTCACATAATTAAAGATAGAAGGGTGGGGACTGAAGACATAGGTAAACTCACATAATTAAATATAGAAGGGTGGGGACTGAAGACATAGGTAAACTCACATAATTAAAGATAAAAGGGTAGGGACTGAAGACATAGGTAAACTCACATAATTAAATATAGAAGGGTGGTGACTGAAGACATAGGTAAACTCACATAATTAAATATAGAAGGAGAGCAACTGAAGACATAGGTACACCCATATAATTAAATATAGAAGGAGAGCAACTGAAGACATAGGTACACCCATATAATTAAATATAGAAGGAGAGCAACTGAAGACATAGGTAAACTCACATAATTAAATATAGAAGGGTGGGGACTGAAGACATAGGAACACCCATATAATTAAATATAGAAGGAGAGCAACTGAAGACATAGGTAAACTCACATAATTAAATATAGAAGGGTGGGGACTGAAGACATAGGTACACCCATATAATTAAAGATAGAAGGAGAGGAACTGAAGACATAGGTAAACTCACATAATTAAATATAGAAGGGTGGTGACTGAAGACATAGGTAAACTCACATAATTAAATATAGAAGGGTGGGGAGTGAAGACATAGGTACACCCATATAATTAAAGATAGAAGGAGAGCAACTGAAGACATAGGTAAACTCACATAATTAAATATAGAAGGAGAGCAACTAAAGACATAGGTACACCCATATAATTAAAGATAGAAGGAGAGCAACTGAAGACATAGGTACACCCATATAATTAAAGATAGAAAGAGAGCAACTGAAGACATAGGTAAACTCACATAATTAAATATAGAAGGGTGGGGACTGAAGACATAGGTACACCCATATAATTAAAGTTAGAAGGAGAGCAACTGAAGACATAGGTAAACTCACATAATTAAATATAGAAGGGTGAGGACTGAAGACATAGGTACACCCATATAATTAAAGATAGAAGGGTGGTGACTGAAGACATAGGTATACCCACATAATTAAATATAGAAGGGTGGGGACTGAAGACATAGGTACACCCATATAATTAAATATAGAAGGAGAGCAACTGAAGACATAGGTAAACTCACATAATTAAATATAGAAGGGTGGGGACTGAAGACATAGGTACACCCATATAATTAAAGATAGAAGGAGAGCAACTGAAGACATAGGTACACCCATATAATTAAATATAGAAGGAGAGCAACTGAAGACATAGGTACACCCATATAATTAAATATAGAAGGAGAGCAACTGAAGGCATAGGTAAACTCACATAATTAAATATAGAAGGGTGGTGACTGAAGACATAGGAAAACTCACATAATTAAATATAGAAGGAGAGCAACTGAAGACATAGGTAAACTCACATAATTAAATATAGAAGGAGAGCAACTGAAGACATAGGTAAACTCACATAATTAAATATAGAAGGGTGGGGACTGAAGAGAAGGAGGGGGACTGGAGACATAGGTACACACACATAATTATGTATAGAAGGTTGGGGAGTGATAACATAGGTGCAATCACATAATTATGTATAGAAGGTTGGGGAGTGATAACATAGGTACAATCACATAATTAAATGTAGAAGGATATTCACTCAAGACATAGGTACACACACATAATTAAAGATAGAAGGGTGGGGAGTGAAGGTTCGCAGGGATGAGAGGAACACTAAAAAGAAAGAGGAATGTAGTGTTAGTGCTTTACTCCCCTTGCTCTACTATTGTGGATGATTTTCATTACCTCTCACAATGGAGGTGTACATAAACATTAGCAAGCTCTTTTCAAGAATAATTAGTCCTCCTCTAAGACAGTTGAAACAGACAAAGGCTTTATGATGTCACTTGCTGGGGAGCAAGGGAAGGGAATTACTTCTGAGATTCCCCATAAGAAAGGACCAAAAACAGGAAATGGAGACAAATGAATAGACACACAGCAATGATAGAATAATACATGCAGGAAGGAAAGGGGACCTAAAAGAAAGACAAGATCCTAATACCCATTGCCAAGTCAGGGAGAGAAGAAGATGCAGAAGTGGGGCTCTGAAGAGGAAACAGAACTAAAATAACACAGCAAGGGGGAATAACGTGGCACAGCAGAGGAATATTTATACAAAACTAGTAAACTACATAAGAAGAGGAGAAAGAGAAACCAGTGAATGATGACAGTGACAACATTAATGTTGGAGTAACAGAGATAACAAGGATAAATAGACTTGGAAGAAGAGGGGTGATACAGTCGTAAGGAGTCAGCAGCCAATAGAGGGAGATAATAGGAAGCAAGAGGGTTTGCAAGAAGAGAATCGTATCGGTGTTAGAAGATGATTAGGCCAAAACAGGCCAGAGCTGGGAACAAAAACGCTTATAAGAGATGGAATACAAATACAATTAAGGCAGAGGCAGGGAACATGAGGGAGAAACAGGAGGAGGATGAGGAGAACGGAAGAACTGAAAGGGATACAGAGGGCTAGAAGAGAGGTACACCACTTAGGTAGGAGAAGGGGGAAAAGAAACAGTAAGAGAAGAATAAGTGAAGAATTAAAAAGAATAGTACAAGGCTGGGAAAACAGAAGGATATGGGACAAAACAGTAGGGGTAGAAAGTCTATATCTTAGCAATAACAACAAGGCAACTAGAGCACTTCCTGTAATGCTTAGACAACATAAAGAAGATAGAGGGATATAAATAGACTGAAATGAGAAGGAAGTACCATAAGATGAAGACATGGGGGAGGAGGCATTACAGGGATTTAGGGAATATTATGAGAAGCTGTATGAGAAAAAGGAATCGGGGCAGGGTCAGACAGAGGAACAAGAACAAAGGTGGAGTAACCCTTATCTTCAGAAGATTAAGAAAGAGGAAGGCTAACCTGAGTAAACCAACAGAGAGAGAAGAGATAGAGAGAGCTTGAGACTTTTTTCTTAAAGACAAAATACAGGGAAGAGAAAGTCTCCCAAATGAATTATGGGATCTAATGAAAAATGATATAACAGATGGATGACTACTCGTATTTAACAAAGTGATGAAGGGGTATGATCTACCAGACTCATGGGAAGAAGCTACATTATCAGTTATTTATAAAGAGGTAAAGGATCTACTTCTTCCTTCCTTCCTCCTACAGATGAATTTCAATCCGAAATTATACCTATAGATGCTTCACTCAAATACTAGCAGATAGACTGGGAAAAATATTACTCAAAATTATACATGGTAATCAGACTGGATTCATAGGAGGGACGAGAGCAGTGAGCAACCTGATTATAATGCCATTAATGTTACAAGATGATATAGAGAAGGCATTCAGCAGCGTGGCATGATCTTACGGGAGATGAAGGAGAGTTGGGGATTCCCAACAAGTAGATTGAGCTTCTAAAGATATGTTACAGAGGAGCAAATGCTAGAGTTAAAATTATAGTGAGATTATGATGAAGCATACAAATTGAGAGGTAGATGTTTTCTCTCTCTCTCACCTTCTTTGGCATTATTCTTGGAGCCCTTGGCTCAGGCAATAAGAGGGTCAGAAGTGAGAGGATTCCAGTATGAAGAGAAGCAAATGAAGATATTGATATATGATGACGATACATTGTTAACTTTGACTAACCAGAAAGATATCACAAAAGTAATGTAGGAGATTCCAAGTAGTTGACAGGAAATTGGAATATGAAGTACATAAGGAAAAAAACACAAGTGATAGCAGTCAATTCACAATCAACAGACAAAGAAGGATGGCCCAATGAGGAAATATGGGAAAAAGTCAAGGACTTGGGTATTTGGCTTACAGATACATGAGATGAAACCTTTAGGGTAACATACAATAAAATATATAACAAAGTAAATACACAGCTTCAAAAGTGGGAGGCAATAAAATGGATACAGACCAGAGGGTACAAGTAAAACAAATATGCATACTGTCACTGTTCCTATACTTAGGGCAAGATTTCTGGGGACTATCCAGTACCACTTTCCTGAAAATTAATAAAACAACAGTTCAGGGATTTCATTTGGGGAGGGGATAGACTAAGGGTGACATGAGAAATGGGGGTAAAAGTCAGAGGTGGGGGTATAGGAACCCTGGCCTCAAAAATGCCTTACAAACATCTGTAGTGGCAAATGTGTTAAGACTGGTAAATATACATTATAAAGCATTATGGAAAGACATGTCAAGGAATAAGGAAAGAAGATGGGGGGAGTGTCAGATACCATAGAAACATTTCTTGAGATGCCCTTCATTGAACTGAGATTAGAATGGACCAATGCATCATAGAAAGTATTTAAACCACTGTTGCAAAACAAGAAATGGCTAAATGTAGGGAGAGAATTCTACCTATGGGGGGCAGAGACAAGAAAAAAATCCAGACAGACAATAATGTGGACCTGGAGGAAAAAACAATACAAGGTGAGGAACTGGAAACTTATTTTTGTAGGAAATAGGATAAAGACATACGAAGAAGAGAATGTATTTTGGGAGTAGCAAGGAGTTGTAATAGTTTGTCCAAAATACAGGAAAGATTTACAAAAGAAGAGGCGGTGTCAGAATTAGTACAGGAGAGAGGAGGGACAACCCACGACTGGCTTGATAGCAATGGTGAAAAGGGATGGATGCACAGGGGGTATAGCATGAAGACTGTAGCAAGAAGGGAAAATGGGAGAAAGAAATAGAGAAAGACATTGGACTAACTGAATGGAACACTTGCGGTACCAAGGAATGTAACCAACACCCAAAAATTTGAAATATTTGGAAATGTCTCCATAAGTATTTTTATACTCCACCAAAATTGGCAGGGTACTTTCTGAACTTAGATGAGATTCGTTGAAGGGGTTGTGAGGATAGGAGCACATGGAAATATATCTTTTGGACTTTTAAAAAAAACAACTTGACACATAGAGAGCAGATACAACAACTGATGGAACAGCTTTTCCAAACTTTAAAGAAGAAAACAGAGTTGATAGGATTATTAATTACAGTCTGCAAAAACTGAAAACAAGAAAATGGAAACACCAGCTCTGACATTAGGGGAAGTCACACAGTTGATGGAACAACTGGAAAAGGCAGACAAAAATGAGAGCAAGAAAGTAGCGATAAACGGCAAACCAAAAATGGGAGAAATGTGTATGATGGAAAGAATGGCTAAGAAGCACTCCTGACATTAGATTTCAGAACTTTTGTCTCCCCAATAAGTAAAAACAGTAAAGTGAGACACTAATAGTAAGACTTGTAAGTACTCACATCATTAGAATTGCCTGAGGAGCCTTAATCTTGGATACAGCATGAAGGTAGGGGAGACGAATTAAAGAGAGGTAACATGGATCTCTGATGAAATCCAAAGACTTCCCCCCAAAGACAAGCAAATGGAAGGCCCATTAACACAGAAATGATTTTACAAAAGGAGTAGGGACTTACATTAAAGTTACTTTTTAATTTTGTAAAAGTAAAAAAGAAAGAATGAATCCTTCTAAATGTCTGAGTGAAACCAAATCTTCCTGAGTGGAGGTTAAATTCAAATACCTGAATGATTAAAAGAAGGTGAATATAGATCCATTTAGAATGCACACATCTTTTGGACTTATATCTGTAGTTGTGGAATAAAGGAAAAAAAATCTGCCTTAAGATCAAAAGGAGTCCTCGGACAACAACTCAGAGAACAAAGAAAATGTTCTTTGCGTTTGGAGCAATTGCAAAAAACAAGTCTGGAGGTTTTATTTGCTCCTATTAAATGATGATACTCTGACGTATGTTGGGGGCAGGAAACCAGCACTGGAAATAAACTCGTAGATTTAGGAGGCAATATAATCACTGAACTTAAAGCCTATAATGGTAATAATTGTATGGTTTATAATGGGACACATTAATTGTGGTTCTGCGATGGACCATGTGTCTTACAACAGAAATGTTTCCCTATGAAGTTTTTCGCATATGTGGTCCATCTACCAAGATACTAAGTAGGTATGTGCTTTTGGATTGAATGGTATGTAATTTTTACTTAAAATGCTGCTAATAAACAGTTTTATTTAAAAAAGAATGAAAGCAAATTTACTTGGATATAGTGAAGGATATAGGCAGTACACTGGTTTGTGATCCATTTGATGATTCCTCCCACAGCCTTTCTGTTGCTCTTCCAGAAGATTTTTTTTTTTTTAATTAGAAAGGCGACATCTGAACTTATTAGGCAGGACAAAAATCAAGAGTGGCCCAGACTATAATTACTCTTTCAATGGGTGTGGGAGTCCTAGAATTTGGTTTCTGTAGAATGATGGCAGGGTTAATATGTTTACATGTGTTGATATCCAAAGGATATGAAGCAAGGTGGAAATCACCTTTAATTTTAAAGTATAAAGGGAAGACATGGTTATGTGAAATGCTTACAGAAAAGGTTTTGTAGAAAGGGATAAAATTATAGTTATGAATTAATGCAACCAATTAAACAAGTAGTAAAAAAGACTAACATGGCTAAATGCCTTAAAGAATTCTTGCTAATTAATTTGACAAAGAGATGGAGCATACAAACTGGGAAAGTTATAAGAAATGTGATTAGATTTCCAAAATTGCTGTACTAAGAGCAGTTGATGCAGGGTATTATTTCATTAACATGGGGCCAATTTGCAGACATTAAGAATGGTGGTATGATTCATAGAGAAGTCCTGATTTGTGGTTCACATCCTTAAAAAACTCATGTACAGTTAGAAGAGCGGTGTGACTGTTATAGGTGACATGTTGGTTTGACACAAGGCAGGAGCAAGAATAGTGTGTATAAACCTGATATATATTTTGTGGAATAAAACCAAGCAGGAAGACATATTAAGACTGGTGTAGTAAAAACAAAGGTATATCAATAATTCAGTAATAATGGAGAAATAATGTTAGTCCCTAGGTATGATATCAGACCTTGAAACTTGTTTTCTGTTGGTAATGCCTGTTTAAGTATTTTCAGACTCCAGACAGACTTACAGGGATTTTTCTCACAGGAAGCCTAAGTTGTTGAGGGTATAATAGTAGAATGCTAGGTGAATTCTATCAAATTTTGTGAAGTCCCCATTTCAGATGAACAAATTTGGACAGGTAAGGTTAAAATTACGGCATCTTTAGTTTTGATATGCAAATACACTATGCAAAACTAAAAGAATCTTGATAAATCTTATAGTGATGGCTACTAAAAAATGGATTACTGAAAATTGGAAACTGGTCATTACAGGTGATGTAAAATAAACAAGGTGTATAATATAAAATCTAGAATTTCTGTGCAGCATTTGAGTCTCAGGGAGAAGACTGCAGCAAAATGGCTTCCTTTGACTTTGAATATGCCTTGATAGTGTAACATTGATGATATTGGTTTACTGCTAATGAGCTTCTGGATGTTTAGCAAAGTTCATGGCAGTACGTTTAGGACTGGGGACTCATCCCCCTTTCTGGTAATTGTAGATGACTGTAAATGTTTGGCAGATGGAATTTTGAAATGACTCTGACATGCTAAAAAGCACTGCTCACATGTACCCCCTATACTTTCTACTTTTTATAAGATTGCATGAGATATTTTACATTTGTAAATGTGGCTCCATTTAAATAAAGTGGATGATTGTTATTATAATAATTATTATTTGCCAAATACAAAAAGCAAAGCTTAAACTGTCATCTCCTGTAATTCTGCATGTTGCATAATTTTAACTACTTACTCTCTCTCTCTCTCTCTCTCTCTTGGGGGATGCCTGTCTCATACACTGGCAAGCTACGGAGCTCTGCACACATCTTTATGTGCTTCAGTTTTATAATGCTACCTCTAAATATATAAATTTTTGTGTCTAATTCCCTTGAGCACCCTCTCTTTGTCACCGTCTTTAAAAAAAGTGTACTGAAAAGACATTTTTGTTGCTTTCAGTTACTGAAGTTCTGTTCTGCAGTTTTCTTATTTACACAGAATGAAAAATGGACTCTTAGCTATTAAAATAACAAAACAAACTTTTCCTGTCATAAAGTACTTTCTAATGAATAAGCTTGTTATCCTCCTTCCCTTTTTTGTACCATCTTGCACGAGGACTTGTAAACTGAATAAATCACAGTTCACTAACTGAAGATGGCACATCACAAATCCTTCCACACAGTATATGAAAACCAAATGAGAGCTCATACTGAGGGTATTACACAGCAAGAATAGGCTTTTGTCACAATAAAATAAGCAGACTTGGGCTAGCCTGCTTTAGGCAGCAGGAGTTCATTTAGTTAACTGAGCTACATGACTACATATCCTGCTGCTGTATCCAGCTGCAAAACTTTTATTTTTTTCCTAGAAAATCATCTGAAAACTCCACTACAGAGCACATAATGATCCTTAGGCTAATGGGTGAAAGCTGTATAACTGGGCTCATACAAAACTCGTCACCACTTCCTAGCCCAAACTTCTTAATTAACAGCTTAGCCCATGGCTGTCTTGTGATCATACTTTATAAGAAGCATTAAATGTTGTTCTATGGGGGAAAGCAGCTCCCAGAGCTACACCAAGTCCTTCTAGAGAAAACAACTGCAGAAGTGGGTTTAACCATTGAATTGGAGTACAGGAATGGCCTGATCATGATATTAAGCTGCTGGACAGCTTTCCATTGCAATTTTTTAAGTTTTTAATTTATCTTTCAAAAATTCCCAATAGTAAAATCTCTAATGATTGCCATGTATCTTTAACATATGCCTGGTAACTAAAATATTTTAAAAACTTATATAGAAGCAGAACGCAGATCACATCAATGATTATGGCCTTTTACACATACACAAGGGTAGAGAGGGTTTTAAGCACCATGACAGGTATTTATAAGGTGACAGAAGCAATACATAATAACAAAATAATGGCCTTGTTACTGCTGGAATACATATCTGTATGATAAGAACATCTCAACTGGGCAAAGACATTACCCTCAATATACTGAGAAGTAGGAATTTTGGTACAATAGTTTAAAACTGGTTTACAAATTACCTTAAAGAAAGAAAATTCCCGGGAGCTCCACATTAGGTAAAAGTCACCTCATCTGGTTTTTGACTGCATTCTTTGTGGAGACTGTATGTCCTCCCTGCATTCATTGGGTTTTCTCCAGGTGCTCTGTTTTCCTCCCACATTCCAAAGACATGCAGTAGATGGATTGGACACTGTAAGTTTACCAATATTGACTGTGTATGTATATGTGGTATGCAAAAACCACCAAAGCAAGGTTAGCCTCCTAGTGGTATGAATATTGGCTCTAGATGATTGTGACTGTTGAAGTGACACCCCAAATCCATTTGTGCAAAACTGGAAAAATGTGGTTGTGGATGGATGGCTGGACCTAGAGTTTCATAAGGGTCAGCTACAGGACCCATACTTTCCTCAGTCTTTACAAATAATCTTAATCTGATCTACCATCTATCAACCTTGCCATATATGCAGATGAAATGTTGCACCTCAATTCAGAGAAAAGCATATCAGCCATGCATATTAAACTTCAGAAGACTTACACATCTCTCTGAAATTTGATATCCCTAAACAAACTGCATATAAATCCAAAGAAGACAGCATTTATGGTCTTTATAATCACCAATAAACTTCAAAATGCCAAGGTCGTAACTATATAGGAATGCTAGGTAACATTATTGATCAGATTGATGGTTATAAATACCCTGGTTTATATTTGGACTTCAATCTGTCTCTTAAATTTCACACTGAAAAAACTACACACAAGAAACAAACTATTTTACTGAATTTTCAACTTACAATCGCTAGAAGAAAGGCAATCACTGGCAAGTTAGTGCAGAATATTAAGGCCCTGAAGTGTGGATGAGCTGCTTCTTGTAGTGAAAGGAACAGGGTTTGATTCTTTCTACATTCATTTTCCTGCTGTGAGACTCTGAACAAGTCATTTAACCAGACAGTGCTTCTGGGTTGCCCTAATAAAGGGCCACTTGTATGCAGTGAGCTTACCTGGTAAACAAATGAATAAAGTAAATCACCTGCCAAAAATGTATCTTACTAAAACTTGAATATACTTGTTCAGCTGTTGGCCTAAACTGTGTTCATAATACAAACTTAATGCAAATTGTTGTAAACAATATTTAGTACTTTATTTATCTAGCAAACTCATGGACCCATCGCTGCATGCCACTGCAAAAAGCAAACTGTCTGCATGTACAGTTATTATGTGCATTATTACTCAAACTAGTAAAACATCACTCTGTCCTCCACTATCCTGTAAGCTCTCTTAAGAACTATGAATGACAACACCTTAACCCTTAGAAGACCTCCTTTGTCACTCCATTTGGTGAAAAAGATTTTTCAAAAAGGGGACCGGCCTGCTTGAATAATCTGTCAGGGGAAATCAAACAACTATAGGCACTTGGTATCTTCCAGTTTAATGTCAAGGAATATTCATGTGAATAATACAAATGCAATTACTTACAGGAGACAGGCTAGCAAAATGTATACTGTAACAGTTCATTCAGAATTTAATGTTTCATATTCTTTTATTAGAACCTTATCTGGGGGGATTAAAACTTGTATGAATGTACATGCCTTTATAGGGATAGTAAACCAATAAGCTAAATAAACCACATTTTTTCATATTCAAATGCTAATTATGTTGTACTCTTTAATTTGTTTTCCTTCAAATGTTTATTATATTGTACGCTTTGTATTTTATACATTTTATTTATTCAGTACTTTCTTTATATATTTTATTTTTTTATGTAATGATGCTTAATCATGGCTGAAAAGGGTCTTTTAGCCAACCTACCTAAGAATGAAAACAAATCGTTTATGGGAAATTCATTGGACCGACATGGGGCATCTAGGACTATGTTTTTGTATCACTTCGTTGACTATGAGAATAGATGTACAATAGTTGTCATTAAATCCTTGTTGCCAGCTGTAGAGAATGTCAGGGTATTTATAAAGTCCCTTAGCTGTTAGGACATGTGGGTTTCCAGAGTTTTTAGAAAGGAGATGAAGACAATGGTGAGAGGAAGACTGAAAGAACAGTCTATAGTTAAAGGAACAGGCAGAGCTTCTACCCTTAAGGAGGAGTGAAACCCAGGTTACCTTCCAATTATTAACCACCACACAAAATGTAATCAAGAGGCTAGCAAAGGTAATTAGTGATAAGAAACTAAATCACTGTAGTACTTTGTAAATGTAGAACATAGACCATCTGCCCCATGAGTTCCTCTGTGTGGAAGATATGTGAGTATCTTTCATACGTTATTGAAGGAGACTCTTTGAAGTAAAAGTGCACGTGTGTGTGTGTGTGTGTGTGTGTGTGTGTGTGTGTATTGACCGGGGGACACTGTTGGGACCTTTATTTGATAAGCATGGATGGGAACGAGAGACATGAGTGACCAACACCTGTTCTCCTATCCTGGGGAGAGGGAGGCAGCTTGGCTCAGTGTGCTGGACACCTGCAGGAATGTAGCATGCAGAGCCTTTAGTGCCCACTCTACAAACAGTGTGGTGTTTGGTAAGGGTGGAAGAGCATCAGTGGAATTGAGTACTCACCTCCCTACACAGCCTTTGTACTGCTCAAAGGACTGTTGCAGGTGTGGGGATAGGACACTCAACAAGCACTGCACATTTAAGTGCTCCCTAACACATGACTTTTGTCAACCACCCTTGGGAAGAAAGGGGCCCAGAGGGCTCTTGCCCTGGAGTAAGAACAAACAGATCACCTGGGTGAAGGAAGTGGAGCCACTGGGCTGATCTAATGGACAAGCTTCTTCTTCTCCTTTATGTAGACGACATGGTCACTAATACATCAAACCCCTCCCAGTCTAAAGTCCATTTCCGATTGCAATCCAACCTGCTTCTTCTTCAGGATGGGTTACTACAGCATAATCTGTGTATAAACCCTGCAAAAAATAATTCTAAGCTAAGCAGTATTCACTATAGACTCCCAGAATGCCCTGCAAACCTTTCCATTTCCATACTAAACAATACCATCCCTGAAAGCACAACCTCCTTCATGTGCCAAAGTCTCTGACAACTTTCAATTGCATAAGATAAAATAAAATCAAAAATGAACTCTCTGCTTTTCTTGGCAAAGTAAATCTCTACTTTTGTCTCCTCCACCATCAGATCAGCTATTCCTAAGCATACAATTCTGGCACATCTCAAAAATAGCCTCCCTATTTTTGGAATAATCTCCAAAATTAAAACTACTAAACTTCAAACCATCTCTTGTTGATTCCTAAATAACTATCCCCATCAGGGACACCACTGATTCTATCTCTTTGAAAGGCAAATGGCTCCCATTAAGAAAGAGTTAACCTTCTACTTGGCATCCAGCTATTCCATCTGCTACACCTTGAAAACCACTGCTCTTTCTGCCACACTTCATAACAAATCTTCTTACAATTCACAAAACCTGTCACAAAGCACTACATCTCTATTCATACCTAGAACCTCACTCTGTTCTACTAGATGTGCCTTCTCCTTAGTTGCTCACCCCCTCTGGCAATCTCTCCCTCTTTCCCTCAGATATGACCCCAGTTTATCCAATTTAAGGAAAGACTTCATTGTCCACCTTCAACAGCAAGCAAAGTACTTCTTTCTTCAAAAAGGCCATGTCACCTAAGGCTCTCACTCCTATGCGGCCTCCAACACTGCATCCTTTCCTGTGTTTTCTCCATGCTTAAGCTCTGTACTTATATACATAATTCTTGCTTTCTACCTTGATGCTCCTCACTTTCAACAAATCCACTATTACATTAGTCTGTGTATCCTTTAATCAATCACAGCAGTTGTACTTTTCCTTTGTGTGCAGACATTACATTTTAGCATTATTATTTAGTTTTTTTCTGTACTTTTTTCTATTTTGTATATTTCCTGTATTATTATTCTAAATGCTTTTCTTGTACCTTTACTACTGTTTATGATTTGTGATTTTTTTTTTCACCTGGACTATGCTTGTTAAAAATCAATTTCTTTTCAGTACACTACTCCGGAGACAAACTTAAATAAATATTATTTTAAAACCAGTTAAGAGACAGCCTTTGAATATAGTATTATTAATAGAATATCCCTTGCTGGATGATGTGCCCTGTATCCCTTGTTACTTAAGTACTCAATTCTGGGGTCACTGTACATTACTTTAAGCACAAATTAAAACCATTCTTGCAGTGATTCCATTGAGTAAGCAGCAAAACTGAATAAAGTTCAGGGAAATATTATTTGGTTATATGTCTAGATGCAATATCAAATTATCTAATCATGTAGAGCCAGTGTGAGATAACAGTAAATAAAGATGGAAGGATTCTGGGATATATACAGAGAGGTCCTACCATTACAAAGGTTCATAGTTCATAGATTAGTACTAGGCTAAGTGCCCTTGTGGGTCATTTTTTTAAGCCTAGCCAATTGCCCCATGTGAGAATCAAACTCTGCACCTTGTGTCTGTAAGGTAAACACCTTAACCATTATGTCAAGTTCCCCCAGTTATACTTTCTATAGATAGTTGTGAAACCACATCGACAGTGCTGTTTACATTTTTAGAAGTCCTCAGTTCTGCAGATATAGAATGAAAACTGTACAAAATGAGCAATAAAAATGGTGCAGAAGGCACAGGAAGAAAAATAAAGCAATTTACTGTACCTCAGAAGATAGGAGGGAAAAGTAAAAAATTATAATTTAAGGACATAAAGGATTTAAAGTCAAAGAGGGCTGCAACTTATGGCACAGAACTCATGAAAGGGCAAGTGATTATGATCTGAAGATAGAGAAAGGATGGCCTGGAGGTGATGTGCTGAAGTACTCACAGCTGTGGGAATAGAAACCAATATCATATCCAGGAATGAATGAGAGGGGCTTAAAACAGTTTTAAAGGGTCACAGGAAAAAGAATATTAATTAGCAATACAGTGCTTTTTTCCATTATTGCTGTCAGGTTCTCTGTTTCTAAAGGGGCAGTTTCCTACAATGAACTGTATATTGCATTGCTTGCATCACACTTATAAAATGGCAGGAGGAGACAATAAGCCTATTTAGTCTGCCTTTTAAGTGCTTTTAATAGAGTATGTGGCCCTTGACTTTTCCTCATCCTTCACATGCTCCCTCCAGTGCCTTTGTGGATTCCAACTCCTCCACCCATTCTTGTGTTTCATTCCATGGTTCCACAAGCCTCTCCATGAAGACGTACGTACAGAGATGCAAGCATAGCCGGTTTTAGGCACCAGCGAACCCTGCGGTCGCTGGGGGCCCCCAACCACAGCAAGTTATCTTATCTTGATGTTTTGTAACATGTCTGTCAAACCAACAAAAGCTAGCACAGCAATCTTGTATACTTAATAAAGCAGGTAAGTAATAATAACTCATATGTATCTCCTTCAAAATTCAAACATCTTTAGTTATAGTAACAGTATTTTGTCAAGTAACAAGCTTTACAATTTCATTAAATATTTTACCAATGACATAATGCCCCGGCCTAGGTTAAGCCCTGATGGTGGACATCCTCTTCACTAAAATTAACAACATAGCCAGTTTTAGGTACCTGCAATAACTGTGGCTGGAGGGGGCCCCTTAATCATCAATGACTGTGTGGGGGCCCCACAAAAACTGCTGTTGGTTGGGGAAAAATGAGGAGAAAAAATGTATTAAGTTTCAATTATACTCTTTAACCTGAACAGGACTGTGATATGACCCTGTTAAGACAAAGCTGCAATGAACATATCAAAGTAAGCACTACAGAGATCAGCAGCCCATGGTGACTGATTTGCAAACTGTGGAGTTTAAGAAGAGCTGATGCTTCTAATCTTCAGAAATGGTTTCTCTTTCAAGGTTTTTATGCATACTGGCAGAACAGCTGATACTGTAACTCTCAACATCTTTGCTGAAGAATTCTGTTCAGTGATAAAAATAATAGCATAATAAAGTCTCAAAATGAGGAACACATTTTATATATTACTCTAATTCATTTAAAAAGTTACTATAATAACACATTTTGCATCAACATGCATTTTTAGACAATAAGTATAAAAACCTGATGACTGGATTTATTGTGACAGAGCAAAATTATGAGACAAAATCAGGAACATCTGTGAAATCAGGGATAGTGATGGGTATTAATTTAATCCTCACTGAGGTAAATAAAAGTGACTTATCCCTGTTGCTGTTTGATGACTGCTAAATGCAGTCACTGATCTTGTGTAGTAGTACTAGTGTTGTACAATGTACTTGGTGAAATAAGTACAAAATTAGCATTGCTGTGGTGTGTGTGTGTGTGTGTGTGTGTGTGCGTGCGTGCGTGCGTGTGTGTGTGTGTGTAAAATATCACAGATTTTTATCAATGCACATATCCTATAATGCCGGAACGCACACATTATTCTTCAGGGTATCAATAAAAATGTAACTAACAAGTGATTGTATTTCAAAAGTAAAGCATAAAATATATCACAGAGCATTCAGACACTTAGATCTTCTAGGAATCTGGTGGCCTCCACTCCCTAAACTGTATAAATGGATACAGGAGGCTCCCTTAATCATCCTTGACTGTGGGGACCCCAAAAAAGCTGTTTTTGGTTGAGGAAAAATGATGAGAAAAAAATGCTTTCATTTTCTGATTGCACTCTTTAGCCTGAATGGAATTATGATATGACCCTGTTAGGATAAAACTGATAATAGCCTTTGTCCTCAACCACAAACATTCTAAAACATCCTTGCTCAGATGTTTGTGAACAGAAATTTACCGTAGGTTATGAGAGTGCTGGGGATTGTGCAGTTATCATTTCCTTTACTTTTCTAACAGACCTCAGAGGTATACGAAGAAAGTTACTTTAGCTCCTGCAGGGGCAGTGCACTGCCCGGTAGCAGCAAAGTAGAATACATTACTGCAATCATTATTTATTTTCACTTTCCTCACAAACATCAGGCACATATACAGCTGGTTGCCTTTGGGGGTTAGGATCGAAGAGTAAGTAGGCATGCTATGTATATGTATTTCAGAAGTCACTTGAAATATATGACTGTGGCCATTTGAATCTCTGCTTTCATCCCAATCTAACAGCAGAGGGTTGCATAGGCAGTGACTGTCTTTTTGGGAGGATTAGGGAGGCAGGCAGTATTCCCGTACATAATCTGTGTATCCTCACAACAGTTGACTTGTTCATTTATTTTGAGCTACCATTTTTGTCAGCTTTGAATTTTAAGCCTTGGATACAACTTGTCTTCATTGAAAGAAAAAAATAAGACTGAAATTCTTTTTTCTTACTCACAATTTTTGTTTAGGCCACTTTTGGATTAAAAGGTTGGGAAATGCTCTAGCTTCTGGGGGCACCGGCTTAATTGAGTTATTTCCTAAATGGTTATTACTGTGCTGTCTTCGTCAAGAAAGTATATTGAAAAGACGGAAGGAAAACTAAAGCTGAACGGCAACATTGAATTTCTTTCCTTAATCATCATTTCTGTTCAAGCCATCATTGGGTAAAAAAATAAAAATAAACTTAAAAAGCACTTTAGAGCATATATAAAGTTATGGCTTCTTGAAAAAGCTGAAGAAAAAATGTAAAATGTGAGAAATGGAAGAAAAAAAGTATTATGCATAAGTGGGAAGCCCAACATGGGGGAAACTCTGGAGGGTGTGTTTTTTTTTTTTTTTTTTGGCGGGGGCTGAAACAATAAGCAGTACCTAGGGTTCCATTGCACATTAGTTCTCCCCTGTACATAGAGTTGTTGTAATGTATCCTTGTTACACCTAAATGCCAGTAACTGTAAAATGTCCCTTTGTGAGATGGGCCAACACAGTGTGGTATGTATGCCTGTTGTAATAAGATCATTGTAGCTACAGGTCAGTCTGTGTGTACTACTCCTAAAAGTCTGCAGCATGAACTAAAAAGATGGATAGAAGTGGTGGCAGTGACAGGGTGATACTTAGACTGAAAGTGCCCATGGGGCCCCCAACTTGACATTTGCTGGGGGCCCCCAAAATGCTTACAACAGCCCTGGATCCAAGAGCAGTTAGTGTGTACCATCTGCTATGCCTGCCCTATCCTCCCCACTCTGTTCTTCCTGTTCAGGATGACTTCTCCACATCTTTCTGAAATGACCTTGTCCGCCCATATCATGTACACCTGTCTCTTCTGGTCTCTGTTAAGAAGAACTCTATCTACTTTTGTTCCTGGTCATATTTCTTCCCCACCCTGCTATGTGCTAAAGCCCTTTTCCTTATACGGCTGAAGTGCCAACAGTATTCAAGGACTTGCCTAGCCAGAGTTCAGTAGAATGAATGATTCCCTCTTTGTTTCTGGAATCTATACCCTTAGAGGATACAATTTACCATTCTGTTTGCTGTTGCCAGCACTCCTGACTCTGCTGCTGACAGTCCACCACAGATTGGAGTGACACCTTCAGTCTTTTCCCATTCTTTTCCTTCATTTCCACTCCCCAAGCTAATACTACATGCAAGGAGTACTGTGACCCAAGTGCAGGACTTTGCATTTGTCTACACTAAACCTCAGCTTTCTGTCCACTTGTTCAGCATTCCCAAATCCTTCCTTGGACTCTTTTCTTGTCCTCTCCTATGTCACCTATATTTTTGTCATCCACAGATATGATCTGTTTCCTGATCTGTGTCCAGAACAAACACAATGAAGAGTACTGACACAGAACTGGCAGTTGCAGTAGTTTCCCTAGTCTCCTTTCTAATTCCTGACGTATCCCTCTCACTAAAATCCTCTGCATCCTAGTGTTTTATCATTCAACCATGTGGCATTACTCTTGAATTCTCCATTTTTTCCTGTCATTCACTTGTACGGGCTGGAGTCAGAAGCCCGGGTGAACTCCAGGTAGAACACATGTACTCCTACTCCAATGTCAAATCCACCTGTAATACATTCATTAAGCTGAATCAGTTTTGATTGATATTCCCATTGTGCCATGAACCCATGTTGGTTGCTGTCCCTGAGATTGTTGCACTCAGGAATGTAACCAATTTTCATATGAGAAGTCTCTGTCTTTCCCTGCTACTGCTCTTAGGTTACTAGTCCTGTAGTTGCCAGATTTGTCATGTGTCCCCTTATAAGTGTTCCATACTTGCTGCCATCCAGTTCTGATGTACTTTTACAGTATCCAGTGATCTGCGAAAGATCTCTACCAGAGCATTTGACAGCACACTATCTAGATTCCTGGGGATTCCAGGAAGCAGACCGTCATGATTCCATTGTACAAATTTTGGAGCAAACCAACCCATCAAAAGGCAAGGTAAAGCAGCTCCACAGCAACAGCTTGTCACAAATCCAAATCTTTATTAAATGCAAGGATTAAAAAAAAACTTAAATAATAAGCGCTTTCGTCTGCCTCTGTTACGTCAGTAAAACTTTACTGCTTAAATTAATATTTTATACCCTAATAAAAATCAAAGCATAAATTCAATGGAAGAAATAATAGCATAATGGTTGAATGCTTGCCTCAAAAACAGAAGGTGCAGGGTTTGACTCCCACCATTGCAACCAGTCAAGGGCACCAAACCCAA
Source organism: Protopterus annectens (assembly GCF_019279795.1). NCBI lineage: Eukaryota > Metazoa > Chordata > Ceratodontiformes > Protopteridae > Protopterus > Protopterus annectens. The sequence goes on from NC_056734.1 coordinate 833,541,913, forward strand.
CACCAACTCATAAATCTATACATGTACATTATAAATAATATCATTATTTATGCATATTTTATAAAGCCTTGTCTCAGATAAAAATCATACCTTGGAGTAAATTTCAGTTTACTCCATGGTATGATTTTTTTTATCTGAGACAAGGCTTTATAAAATATGCATAAATAATGATATTATTTATAATGTACATGTATAGATTTATGAGTTGGTACTGGGTTTGGTACCCCGTGCAAACTATGTGGGCTTGACTGGTTGCCTCAGTGGAAGTCAAACCCTGCACCTTCTGTTTTTGAGGCAAGCACCTCAACCCTTATACTGTTATTTCTTCCACTGGGTTAATGTTTATTCTTTGAACTTTAAAAGTTAAAGACTATTTAAATATTTACTGATTGTGATGCCCATTTACATTTTACATTTTTATACTTTGATTTTTATAAGGGTATAAAATATTAATTTAAGTAGTAAAGATTTATTGAAATAACATGTTAAAAAGGTGTTTTTAATATAAGTATTTTAGTATTGTTATACATTGTATTTATTTGGTGTGCAGATAAAAGGTAAAAAGGTGTTGGGCCACTTTAAATGCTGTTAGAAGGGGTGGGTGTGTATTTATATATTGAAGGGTGTTATTTATTTAAATTCATTTGTTTGATTTTACCCATTTGTATCTGATGAAGTCTGCAGAGGCAGATGAAAGCACTTACATTATGATTTTTTAATCTTTGCATTTAATAAAGATTTGGATTTGTGACAAGCTGTTGCTGTGGAACTGTTTATCTTGCCTTTGGATGGGTTGATTTATTCCAGAGTTTTCCTAGTGTGCAGTGTGTTTACCATTGTACAAATTTGTGGGTAGACTACATATTGATTACTGCTGACAGTTTTTCATTTATAGCACAACATCATGAAAAAAAATTAGAACAGAAAAAACTTTTACTTGGCATATAGGTTGTCACTTATGCAATGAAAGCTTAAAAGCATTAAATCTTTACTCAGTTATATACAGGCTATTAAGGGGTGATGTAATATTGCTATGCCAATGCTTAAAGGACAAGTTACTAGTATTCACAATTGGTGCCAGCTTCTCAGTTCATGTGAAAAACACCAGAAATAATAAACTTTTTGTTGACTTATTTGTGACCGTGTCTCTTATTAAGACCAATAATTTTAAAAATTGAGTAGAATCACAAGAAAATCAACCACAGTATTTAAGTTTAAAGAACAGTTGGATATGTGGATTGGGAATGGAATGTTTGAGGAGGGATTTTCTGCCTCAAACTCATAAGTAGCCTTTTAAGGCACCGAGTTTGTTTTAGTTGTCCACTAAACATTGAACATTAGTATCCATTCATCCATTCTCATCCCCTTTTCCCATTTTGCACATGGGGTCGGTGTGTCACTGCAACAGTTACAATCATCTCGAGCCAAGGTTTACATGGCCGGGTAGCTAGCCCTGCCATGGATTGAACTTTGGTATGATAGCAGAATAATTGTTTATATAAATCAAAAGATACTTAAACATAAAAACAGGGATATCAAACGTATGACCTGTGGTTTAGAACAGCTTGTGGGATCTATTCATCCAGCCTATAAATAAAACATCTAATTTAGATTGTAGTCAGTAAAAACTTATAGAACAGTTCAGTTTGTCTGTGTGATAATGGAGGTTGTCATAAATAACAAAATTTTAGGTATGAAATAAGAAAGGGCTTTTGATGTTAATTTATCCAATAAAAATTTTCTGAGTGATGAAAAGAATGCAGCTCTATTAATGTTCGCACACCTGTGAACAGTCCAATAGTATTGTTGGTTGGTCAAGCCACTCTTCTCCATCCACATTGTTTGGTACACATGCATTCCTAGATTCAAACCACAGTCTATCTGTGTAGAGATACTATACAAGTCAGTATTAACTGCATTTGCCACAGGGGAACTATCACTGCAAGAATCACAGAACACTTATCTGACTGCCAAGAAATCCCCAATGTGTTGAAAGGTGTTTGTCATAAAAATAGATAGAAATAACTTGATGCAATGTTGTGTGTGTCATTTCGGTACACTGACATAGTGTTGTCCTTTGGTGGAATTGAACGGCTGCCTATGTAAGTCCACAAGCAACATGTATTAACCACAAGTGCCACAGACAGATTCTTATCACAACTGTGAGACAGAACATATGTGAAATCCTGACATCATGTTATTGTGTTACAAAGCAGTTGTTTGAGACAATAGTGATGGCAGACACCTCACCCACTGAAATTGTACACATTACAACTGTGGTGGATGTCATTCATGCATAGCAAGGCATATGTATGACTGTAATTTGGTTAAAAGAGTGTTGTGATCGGAATCCTTGTCAGAAAATATTGCATGATGCTAATTACACTCCAAAATATGTGTTGCATTATGCAGTCATCACTGTGATGGTAGAAGCACAATCATGCACAACATATAGATAATCCCAGATTGTGGCTCATGGGTTACTAAGGCAACGGGCTACAGATCATTGTGCAATTTCCACACTCCACATGAGAAGGCTTACTAGTCACTTTAGAAAAGACACATTTCAACAGATGGTATAATAGGTATTCAACAAAGGAGGGGTCTGTGCTAAAATTAACAGACAGTAGTGAAAGAGAAATCTCCAGGTATATATGCATACATCAGATATGTGGGTAACACTATTGTTGCCTGCATGTACATTCACACACATACTGACACAAGTGAGTCTAAGAAGTAATGTCTGGTTTCAAACATTCTACCTAAGATCACAAGCTAGAGAACATTACATTAATGGCAAGTGCCCAATGTGATGAGAAGTTAAACTGAGGCTCCGTCTGCTTGAGTTGATGGTAGCTCAGGTGGATGTAAAATCTTTGGTACCTATCAAAAATATTAGAGGTCCTTTATTTATATATAAAAAACTTATTTACAACATACTCACATATTTACAAATATTTAGAAATGTACAAATTCAGAGATATACAAATCTATTTACACATATTCATAATTTCCTTTACAGTCATACTAAATTTTCATCCCTATTAACCCCCCACTCCATTTTCCATAACCATTATCTGTTTTTGCTTAATATTGTTGTTAAAATCCATTTACCATTAAGCATAATTTCATTTATTCCTTCATTCCATGTAACTCATGTAACATAAAATAAATTTTAATCTATTCTTTTAACATATTATTTACTTCTGTTATTATAATATCCATATTTAATCATATCCATTGCCGCGGTGGTACGGCAGTAGCATTGTTATCTCACAGCAAGAGGTTCTCCCGTTTGATTCTCGGCTTGGCTTGGGAGTGCCTTCTGTGTGGAGTCTGCATGTCCTCCCCACGGTTGGGTAGCATTCGAAAGACATGCATGCGTAAATGGGCGTGCCTTCGTTGAAGGTTGGGCGTCGAGCTGGCACCTCAGCATTTCGTAAAAATCTACTGCAAATCATTAGTGGACCAGAGTTCCGCTGTGGTGACCCCTTACCGGGAAAAAGCCAAAAGACAAACAACAACATTTAATCATATCCATATTTATTTTATCCACTTCTTTTATATCATTGAAAAATTCTTCATTACATAGGTTTCCCATAACTTTATACTCTTTTACATTTCAAAAACACACATTCCATAGTTTATTTTTCTTGACAATGTAAACATTTTCAATCACTTTTCTTTTTATATGAAATTTTCCTTTTACTGACAAATTATCTATTACCCATCTCCACAAAATATCCTGACATTCTTCTTCTTTCTAATTACACCATTTGCTTCATATTTTATTAGCTTTCATTTTTTCATCTGCTAGATTTTCCCATGGTTTTACATAGTAACTGGGTGCCTTCTGTGTAAGAATCTGCATGTCCTCCCTGTGTTTGCATAGGTTTCCTCAGGGTGGTCCAGTTTCCTCCTTCATTTCAAAGACATACAGTGGGTAGATGGACACTCTAAATTGGCCATAGGTGTGAGTGTACCACAGCAGGGATAGCCATCTGGCAGTGTAAACTTTGGCTCTAGATGATTGTCACTGTGACTCCTCAACCCCATGTGCAAAAATGGGAAAAGGGATTGTGGATGAATTGATGAATTACATAGTAATGTTTTATCATTACATTCATATACCATACTTTTCTATCTTTTTCTGTATCAGGGTTTTTTCTTTTCTACAACAATATTTTTTCTTGGTAACATTTTATTTCTTCATTTATACACTTTTTCTTTTTTACTCTTTTTTGCCATGTTCCAAAAGTTATCATATTTATATAGTTTTATTACTAATTTCTCATCTTTTTCAATTATCCACTTTAACACATTGTACAAATATAATGAAGTAGTATATACCACTGGGTTACATACAAAACTCCTCTTTTTACTGGGTTTAATCTAGAGCCCCATATAAATAAAAACAAAATCTGCAATATTCTTTTTCAAATACTGCTGACAACAAAAATATACTTGCTAAGTATGCCATTTTCCCATCAGTACTGAATTTCTCAAATAAGCCTTTTTTTCTGAATGTTAATTTATATGTTTTCTAGAAAAGACAGATTTATTTTATTTCTTCCATTCTTTTTTCCCATTGAATTCTAGTTACATCTTAATTCCCAAATTTTACATCTAACACTGAAATTTTATTCACTGTAAAATATATAGCCCCTGTCTTTACTACATCACTTAAACTTTTGTTTTTCTTTTTATTTAAAGCCATTTCAATCCCCTCTCGACACTCATTTATGAAAATTATTACTTCTTTTATCCAAATTTTTTTTTCACTTATTATAATGTCATCTGCATATGTTAACAGAACTGGAATTCTTAATCCTTTAGGTGTTATATACTCCACCTCCTTCATTTTGTAATTTATTTCACATACTGTCACAGTCTTAACTAATAGGTTCTTAGGTTCATAGGTAGGTACAAGGCTATCTGCCCGAGGGCATTTATAAGCCTAGCCAGAGTGTGTCGGCTTTCGCTGCCCCACTGATTAATTAACTGATCCTCTGTCAAGCAGAGCCAATGAAGTGATCCCAGGGTTGTATTTTCTGTTACCCATCCACTCGTCAAGGTTTCTCTTAAAGAGTGTTAGTGAGGGGCTCTGCCTGATGTAATTTGGAATTTTGTTCCAAAGCATGGGGAGTCTCTGTTACAGGAATCTATCCCTCCAGCATGTTCTATTTATTGTTGTGGCGAGGTTTAGCTCACTAGAGCACGTGGCTCGCAGTGATTTGGATTTCTTTAGATGGAGCCTAAAGAATGCAAAGAGTATACAACTCATTGGGTATTCTTGCCTTACATCACTCTTCAAATGCACCTCTTGGCTTAACCAGCCATTTACAAGTATTTTTACTTTATTATTACTATACACTGACATATGTGATTTCCTACACTTCTCACTAATATTATATTCTTTCATTATTAAACATAAGGTTTTGTGTCCAGTTGTATCAAATGCGTTATTAAGGTCTCCTATCATGATTTTCTCTTCTTCTTTTTTATTCATAATATCATCCACAATTATTTCTCTATCATTAATAATTCTTGACAACCCTCCCCTTTATACTATATATAATATCTTCCTTAATGTTTTCCATGTTAGTTTCAAATCTCTTTTGTATTATTTTCATAAAGATCTTATAATCATTATTATTCAGTATTATTGGTCTCCAGTTTTTTAATTGTTTTATATCTACCTTCCTCCATATGAATTTAAGTATGCCATTACGTAATTCTTTATACATAAAACTTTCATTTAACCATTCATTCAAAGCCTTTAAAAATATTGTTTCCAAGCCCTTAAATTTGTATACATTTCATATCCTATTCCATCTGATCCTGCAGTTAAATCTATATTTACTTGTCCTGATACTTTATCTAGCTCACTTAAAGAAATCTCTTTTTCCAACTTGTTATTCTCCTTTGCTGTTAACTTTTTTACTTTCCATGTTTTTACTACATTCTTTTTTCTTTAAATATTCCTTGTACATATTGTACTGTATTATTCATAATCGTTTCCTGAGTTCTTTCTGTTTCTCCTTTTACACTTTTTATTTCTCTTATTATACTACCAACCTCCTTTACTAATCTACTTAAGTAACTCAATACTTCTTGTCTTTTTCCTTCTAAAAATATCTTTGCTTATATAACAGTTCCTGTATTTTTCTTGATTTCTTTCATATAATTCTTTTTCTTTGTCAAAGAACGTTTCTATCATTATGTGCTAAGTCTTCCAATGCATTGTTATATATTATTTTATATTTTTCTTTCTCTGCTTTTCTCACATCAAATTGCCACTGTAAACACATTTTTTATATTTTTCCTTAAATATCATCCACCATTTAGACCAGTTTTTATAAAATGTTCTCATAGTAGTATGATCTTTCCATAACTGTATTACTAATGTCGTTTCTTCTTCATTCCATGCTTCCTCATTTATACTTTTTATTATTTTGCCTATTTTTATATATTCCTTGATTTCTTTTACCTCTAGCCTTATTGCAAGATGATCAGAAATCCTGTTTCAACTACCTCCCCTTCTCCAGTAACTAAAACTGCTGATACCATAAAATAATATATTTCAGTTCTACATACCCCTTTTGTACATCCATGAAGTTTTGTCCCAAAGATAACTTATCACCTTTTAACTTCTAACATTTTTTTTATATCATTTCCTTTCTTTTTGCATTTGGCTCTTAAATCACAATTAAAGTCTCCTGTTATTATAATACTCATATTTATCACTACATAGTTTAAAATCAGATGAAATAAGCTTTCCCTTTCTTTATGAAATAATGTTATAAATAATGTTATAATTCTATATACTTGTTCTTTCCATTTTAAATCTACAACAGTTAATCTCCCCATTTTGATAAAGTTGCATTTAATATCTTTATGGTATTTTTACAGAATGCAGCTATTCCAGAACATCTTTCATTCCCCAAATTCCAGATTATCTTTTCTCCCCACAGTTTCTCTGTTTGTGAGCTTTCTTCTGTTAGAAATCTTGTATCTTCTAATATAATTACATCTATATCACATGTATTACACTACTCCAAAATGGGTCTATATCAGAAAATAGCGAATGCTGTTCTGTTGAACTGAAAAACAAGAAAGCTGACAATGTCGAACGCACAGATCAGCAAATTTTTTCTCAGGGAAAAAAATTTGTTGATCCAAAAAAAAAAATAAATAAATAAAATGCACAAACAAAATAAAGTAAGGGGCTATGCCCCCCACCTCCCCTGATATGGGGAGCTGTGCCCCCCACACCCCCCAACGTAAATATACCAACTCCGAGATCGCATCAAAGTGGAGACAACAGCAAAGTCCGGAGAACGGCCCAGCGATTTTTTTTCCCCTGGGAAAAAAATTACTGTTTCGTCCCTTCAACATTGTCAGCTTTCATTGTTTTCAGTTCGACAGAAGAGCGTTCACTATTTTAAGCGTTCTCCCTTCTGATAGGAACCCCATCCAGTATACCTATTCTTCTTACTATATTCTTAATACTATTCACATTTACAGAAAGTTCTCTAAAATTTTTATTTTCTCTTTTCCTTAAGTTCATAGCACATTATTGGGCTAGCCTTCTTAATAGGCTATTCCAAGCCTAGCCAATCACATTTCAAAGGTGAGAATCAAACACTGTACCTTGCACCTGTGAGTCTATCAGCTTAACTATTATACTAACACAAGATGATTAGCTGCATGTATTCTTTTTTCATCCATTTCCTTTCTTTCTTTTTTTTGTTTTGTACTTAGCCCTTTAAATTTTCATACAAAGGAAAAACATATTGGGTGACACAAGCCAAAACTTAGGGAAAATGTTTAAATAATGCCCTTATAAACTTACAAAGTTGCTTATATAATAGGGTTTGTTTTTGCATACATTTTCTGACTTACATAAAGTCTGAAAATCAAATGTATGGTATTGCTTAATGACTTCATACTTCATTGTTGTTCTTCTTCTTTCGGCTTTTCCCGTTTAGGGGTCGCCACAGCGGAACTCCGGTCCGCTAATGATTGGCAGCAGATTTTTACGGTGCCGAGGTGCCAGCTTGACGCCCAACCTTCAACGAAGGCACGCCCTATGCATGTCTTTCAAATGCCACTCAACCGTGGGGAGGACATGCAGACTCCACACAAAAGGCGCTGCAGCTGAGAGTCAAACGGGAGAACCTCTTGCTGTGAGGTGACAACGCTACCACTGCACCATCGCGGCTTCATACTTCATTGTATTACCAGAAATTCACAAATTTTGTAATGAACACACCAAAAATGAAGATGCAGAAATGTGAGCATTGTTTGGAAATCTGTACACTTTAGAGGGACTACTCTTTACAGTAAAGTGTTTCCAGTATGGATCAAAAAGGGATTGGAGGGTAGGAACATGATGAGAACATAAGGAGGATAGTGGTGGGTTAATAACATATGCAGGACATAGTTGCACACATAATATTAATATGGAAAAATATTACATAATTGTATGACATACTTTGGGATTCAGACCCATGACAATATAAAATAAAAGTGCACAGACAGGAGAATTATCTCAACTCACCAGTTAGGAACTCATACTTTATTATGTTAAAATCACATTTTTTAAGGGACACTGATAACAGGTTAAAGAAAGGGAGAATGCTGGCATTCGCCTTCATCACAGCTACATCAGTTGTAATGTTTCTTAGGGTGTACGTGACATCCACCACCTAATAGACACAGAAGAGTAACTGTATCACACTTTAGTGCTTTTAGTCTATTTCGCTATAACACAGTGGAATCAAGCATATTTGCAAGGAAGTAACTGTAGCAGTGTAGTCTAAGGCAAAAACTCACCTGTTTAAGCCACAAGACGTGAACTGTCACTTACCTACTGTTAGTATTGTTGCTTGGTGCCAGACATCGCACATATGCTGAAGACACAGACTGATTGCACACAAGGGGGGTGGAGACAAACATGAAGCATTAATGCTTACAGGCCATTACTGGCCATCTTTGTTGTATGTTACTCTTAGTTTTATTATCATCATCATTCTGTCATGCTGTTTACAATATAGTGTTCCCAAAAGGGAGTGGTTAATAAAATACGTAGCTAACCATTACTCACAAATTAGTCAAAACAAACAGCCATTAAGACTTTGACATACTTCTGGATTACAGCCCTTGACACTATGCAAAAATGAGTCTGTAGATCTGAGCATTATCTCATCACACCACATATGAACTCCTACTTCACAAAGTTAAAATCATGCAATTGGAAAGACAGTGACAACAGATTGAAGCAAGGGTAATGTAGGCATTAGGCATCATCACAGTAATGATAATTGTAAAATACAGCTGTTTGTACTTGCATGCATGATAGTAATATAAAATAACATTAAATAATACTTTGCTAGACTTCTGGAATTGACCCCTTGATACTATGCAAAAACTGCAGTTGATAAACATGTGAATTATCTCAACACACCATATAGGAAGTCTTACTTCATTACATCCAGCAAATGATTCCTGTTAAAGTAACTGTCTCAAAGTAGCGCCTCTACTCTTTATTTCTATAGTGCAGTGGGTTTAATTACATTTACTTGAAGATAACTGGACTAGTGCGGGTGATTGCAAAAACTCATCAGTTTTTACCATAAGACATGAAATACCGTTCATCATTACTCAGAATTTGTGTGAGATGCCAAGCTCTGTGCAAATGCTGAAGTCAAACATTGAAGGCTTCTTGTATGGGTCCTTTCTGGCCATGTGTGTTGTGTGATTCTGCTTTTTGACCAGATTAAATGTGTGAAAAAAGGGTTGATAGGATAGTGGTGAAAACGGGGGCATGCAGAGGATAGGGCAAAGGGAAATAACAGACGAATGTTCAGTGTGGTTGTGGGAGAGCACCATAGCTCTCCACATCTTCACAACATAAATGTAGACTTATAAAAATAATTTGATCAATTTGGAGAGGCACCAGATCACAGATGGGTGACAACAGCAGAATAATGTTTCATAACCAATTGGACCAAATCAAGTGTGTCACGAAGACACATAGGCAAAGTGAAAAGCAATGTATGGTGAATAATTTTTTGTGGAACAGGTGCCGATGGTTTCCATTTTTTCATAGAGATAGGACTGTTGGGAAAGGTGCTTAGGAATAAGAGGGTCAGATTGGTAGTTTAGGTAGCAGGTGCAGTCTTACGGGGTATGCAAGGCAGACAAGGATGGTGATGGACAGAGAAGGTTGGGAGATACCATGACTGGAGATAGGTAGGGGACATCAGAGGTGCATCTACATACAGACTGAGCATGGTAAGAATCTAGTCCTCACTCTCAGAATTGTCATCACTGTCTCCTGTCTCAGTTCCCTGGGTCAGTGCTGGACATGGCATCAATTTGCAGTTTGTTGCTGGACCTTTTCTGCTGTGCCAGTTTGGGCACTGAAGCACTTCTCCATGATTTCTGCCACCAGCCTTCTCAGCTCCTGATTAGTGACAAACTCTCCACCTTCAATACTACTGCTCCCAGAAAATACCACTCTACCAGCAGCTGAGGTAGAGTTGTCTGATGCAGGTAGAGCAGATAGTGCAGGAGTTGTGAAGGCAACGCTGACAGATTGTGAATCAGATGTGTTGGGTGTCTGGGCTACCTGTGATGGTGCCACCACAGCCATCTGTGAAGGTATGGTGGGCTGAACCCCAGTGGTTGTTCAAGTACCCTGTGCTGATGGTCATTTGGGTTGTAGCAACACAAAATAAATAAATAAAAGCGTTATTGTTGGGAGAGACAAAACAGAGAATAGATCAATACCATGTCATATTTTATTTCACTACATAAAAAATAGCACACATAAATGTCATCACCTTTGCCACATCCAGTTATGATGTGAAGGCATTAATGTGTCATAAAATAAATCAATCTCAGTGCTATTATAAATGAAAATAGAAACAGTTATTTGACTAGGGTATATTGAATATATGCTTTCCAAGTTAGTAAATCTAGTTACAGCATTTTAATTTTTAATGTCATTTCATATTGCAGTAAATCATTTTTATACACTATCCTGTAATAAAAGCTAATTTCTGCTGTTGAGAATTGAACCTGCACACACCTGAGCTGATGTACTAATTGCCTAATGAAATCATAAAGAGCTATTGGACCAGGCATGTATGCTTGATATTATAAAAGGTAGGTATGCATAGTCAAGATCATATGGACTGATGCCCTAAAAAGTATGATTTGGCTTGCATTCCCGATGCATACCTACCTTGTGCCTCTCTGAGGTGAGGCAGTTTCTCATGACTAATCTCTCTATTCAGGGAAATAGTCCCAGCAGCTCTAGTGAACAGAAAAAAGATTATTAATGGAGGCATAATGAATAAATGCACTGGATGGCAAATCCATACTATGTCATTGAGTGGTGATGGCTCAGTATACTTACACAGCTCAGGGGTGGTTGCAGTCTTAAATTCATCTTCCCATCAGCTCAGGAGGTCCTACTTGTGCCTCTTCATGTCACTGTAATCCTGACAGCATCAGTCCCCAATGTGTGCAATGCCACCTTGGCCAAACTATGCCAAGCCGCAGCGTTATATTGATACTCAGTATAGTTCTCCTGCAGAAGACTACAGCTATAGCACTTGAAGAGTGCCACAAAGATCCTGGACTCCACTTCACACCACCTTTAGGCTCTAAATGGAACACCATCCTCACTTTCATCTGCCATGCTTTCTGAAGGACACGTTGAACTACGTGTCTGAATTAGCACACAATTCATCTCTCATGTGTACCAGCCTGCATGCAATGATGCACTGCTTTGCCAGCTGCATTTGTGCCATTGAAAGCACAAAAACTGGCTTTACAGAGGTATTGGGAATGAGTCTATCAAAAAACAATGAAGGTGTGAAATATGTCAGAGAGGCTTGTCCATGTGTGATGATCACCTATGTACACATGTTCAACTGTTAAATAATGACACACTTTATCATGTTATAATCATTGTTGCTTAGAGGTAAAATGTTATGAATTGGAACATACTGGACTGTTGGGACATTCAAAGTACAAAGACTGAGTAATATCACTTTGGAATTTAACCCATGAGAAAAAAAGAATGATACAATGGCAAAGGTTGTTTATTAACTGTCAGTTCTACAGGAGAACTTACTTTTAAGTCATAAGTTGAGGTATATACATTTCAACGTGAATGGAAATGTACATAAGAGATGCCTGTACATGTGTGACTTTGCCTACTCATTGGACTGCAGTTCTATGTAAAAGCCAGCATTGTTTATGTAAGTAAATTTCATATGCATCATGACCCGAGTAATACATGTTGGGGTAGGTTCCATACATACTTTACATGACTTACCATCCTACATACATAATTATTATTTGTGATGAGTCATACTAATTTTAAATAAATATTATGTATATTATACCTATGCTAGTGCATTATATATTAGCTATTGTTATTGTTATGGTTAACATAATTTATATACATAATATTTGTCTTATGTGGCAATCATTAATGATAGTTGATTTGCCAAATTCATATTTGTAATTGCCATTTGTATTAAGTGTTGCATTCCTAATACAAATAGTGTAACAATACTTATTCTGAACCTCTCAGTAAAATTATCTGTAAACAGCATTCATACTCTGCATTACCTGAGCTCTCTCTCCTAACTCACTGCAATTACCTCTTGTGTCAAAGAGATAGATAGTGCATTTTCTTCACTCTGTACTGTTCAGAGTACTGACGGCAGCACACTGGCACCAGTTTCTTTGCACTACTGAAGGCAACCCAAATTAAATTTTTAATGTTTTGCTTTCAGACATGAACTATCATTGTACAAAGTGAAGCTGCATGTAAATGCAAAAGTAATAAAAAATATAATACATTATAGGTGTAAATAAAACAATTATAGGGTATATGTAGCAATGAACAGACCACTTATGGCTTTAACCTGACACATTCATCCTTTTAATATCTGCTTGCCACATCAGAGCTTGTAAGTTATTATACATCATCAGGATTTCAGGTAATGCCAATTATTCAGAAAGGGTACACTCAGCAAATTACATTACCTCATTTCTGATACAGACTATACAATTAATAATAACATACTTTTAAAGGAAATTATTTGCTGTCAAGATTACTACTTAGGAGATATGGATAATTAATCCAGCATATATTATACATATGTCCACATTCCTCATGTTACTACTTTTCTGTTATTACAATTTGCAAATTGTCATATTTTATATCATGCATTTTTAATGTTGTTAATAAAAAGAATAGTTCACTACATTACATTTGTAACAGCAATTCACAAGGACTATAGGTAACATGTTTATCATTTAACATTTATCACACATATTTAGGCTGTCCAGTTCATATATGTGTCATTAATCTGACCCCATAAGTAAAAAGTATCAGTAGTCTAGAGTTGCCGCTGCTGTTGCTCCCAACTCAATGAAGTTACAGCTTGTGCCACAAAGTTAAATAGCTGACAGCTGCATTTTCTTCACTGTGTACTTTACTGTCCAGAGTGTTGAGTACAGTACACTGGTGCCAGTCTTATTTGTGCTACTGATGGCATTCCAAATTAAAATCTGAGTTTTTGTCTTGGAAAGTGAGCCATTGTTCACTGCTAGTGACCACTAACAGTCAACAGTGCGCAATGCTGAGCGGTGCACAAAGGATAAAGCCAAAAACAAGTAAATAAACTGATTTTAAAAAGTATCTTGGTGATTTTTTTTGTCTTATAACATGAAATATACATATTAAACATTAGTCTTTACACACAAATAACAACCTCTGTAGATTTGAACCTTGAAACCATGGCATTAACATGACACATTTGAGATTATTTTCACTGTTTGCCACATACAAAGACATATTTATAAAGAAGAGACAGTAAATTACATATACACAAGTTGCGACATTGTATCACTTTATATTAATGGTCCAAGATAAGCATTTTCTCACAGTTTGTAATTTCCCAGTAGATCTGTAGATGAATTGCATATTTGCAATAGTTAAGCTAATAATTCCAGACAGAATAGTACCAACTGTTTCAATCCTATAGTTCTTTCCTTTCCCTTTTTTCTGAGCATTATTTTCTTTTTTATGCTTTTCTAACATGAATGCCATGTCATTTGGATTTATTTTGATATGTGTTTGCATATTTAACTATTATATACTTCATTTGAATTACAAACAACTTTTTATTCAGAGGTACAGTTGGGTTATAAGCATTTAGAAATAAAACTGTTATAAAGGTTAATCTAATAAGTCAATCAATGTAATCTCTGACTTTTTGGTAACTTTATTCTCCCTAACACACCCTCAGTAAGTATACATCAAAGTGGCAGGAGTGTGAAATACTTAATTATTCCTGCAGTAATACTAAGCACTCACACTTGTAAGGTCTTAGCAAGCAACACTTTTCAATACTTGCTCTTGTACTACTAGGGCATGTGCATGGCATCATGTCGGTCCTTGCACCATGTTTACTTGCCTAGTACTTCATGCAGATTGTGTGATTCATGAATGATAATGAGTTGACACCTGATTTATGTATTCAGAGAGCTCACAGGGGTGAATCTGCACTATATAAATTCATCGTGTTGGTAAGGCACTTTTATCATAGTAGGGTAAACTGCTTGGATCCACAGACTTCAATACTGCTGTTTCACTGCTATAATTGCAATTGTTTAAGTACTTTCATCCAAATTTTGTAAATGTATGTGATTCTTATTTACAAATTAATTTTTTAAACATTAGTAATGCCTTACATTTCACATAAACCATTGGGTGATTTCTGAATTTTATTCATTGGTGTTGTTATAGCATGTATATTAGTTGCATATTTCAACTAAAGTCAGAGAAATGATACCTGCCTTTATAGCAACATTTCTCTGAAAATGTGGACATGTTACAAAAATGTTTCACGAGTAGTAGCAATGGCAAGGTTACATTGTAGTCCGACAACTGTATTAAGACTGTAATATATGCCTGACATCAACCGAATGTTATCCCAGATGGAAAATATGTTAAATTTCCTACATTTTAATTCATATATTAGGTTCATAGGTTCATAGGTAAATACTAGGCTATCTGCCCGAGGGCATCTATAAGCCTAGCCAGAATGTGTTGGCTTTCGCCGCCCCCTTAGATTAGTTCCCTGTGCCTCGGTCCAGCAGAGCCATTAGTTCCCTGTGCCTCTGTCCAGCAGAGCCACTGTAGTGATCCCCAGGGTATGGATTAAATGGCCACAGCCATGTGTTTATTGCCATTTACTCAAAGAGAAGCCAACTATTATGAGATGTGCGCAAGGCAGGAATGTTAGGGAGGCCATTTTATTTCTTTCATAGCATTCCCCTAAACCTACAGGACAACAGACAACACATCAATATCCGGCCCTTCTGATTCAACATACCCACATCATAACAGCTTTTTCATTTCACAATTCATCACAATTCCTCTGGGCCGCCTTACAATCTGCCAATTAGCCATTGCCGGGCTGGTAAGTCCCCTGGCAACAATCCCTTGGTGCTGTCAGGCCTGTGGAAGGTCCAACTGAAGAGTCCTGTGACCCCCCCTCCCCCCACTTACCTTGGCCTCCCTTACCTTTCCTGTCTTCCGCCACAGAAGGGAGGAATATTCCTCCCTTCCACCAGCACATCTCAACCTATCCTAAGTGAATGCCCTTCAAAGCTAAACCAGCTTGCAATTCCTTATAAAAAATCCCCAAACCTTCTTCATATAAATGAACCCCATCCTCATCATACCTGTCTGGCCACCAGACCCGAATGCCAAGGTGATGAATGTACAACCCATTAATGTTCCTTAACACCTTATCCATAGAATTATTAATTCTCCTTCTCATTCTCTCCACAGCTTTAATGGACCTAGCCCCCCTCCATTTCTTTCTCTGTATCACTTCTGACCAGCAGATAATAGCTTGTGGCCAGCATTCATGCATGCAATATACCTCTTGTACAATCAAACCAATTAGCTCTTTTATTGGATGTTGACAAATATCATTACCCTCTAGGTGCAATAAAATGGCAGTAGGAGATTTATCGCTTCTTGCAGCTTGCTTAGTACTGCCCTGAGATGGTGCCACAGCATTCCTGATACCCCAAACCAAATTGCTTTGCAAGAAGCTCATTTTCCTCCTTGGAAGGAGAAGCCCCGCCTGCCCTGGACCAAGCGATGGAGTCTCTGAATGAAAGAATGACCCACTATCCAGATGTATTTCTGATCCAAAGATGTGAGAGCTGAAATATAAAGGACAAGAGTTAAAGCCATTTACATCTTACATAGCCTTTATAAGCATTGGACTTCCACCTGCCCATCTTCATAATGTCAGTCTGTGAAGCTGCCATTGCATGTGCAAATGAGGCTGCACCTATTCGAAGGGAATGTAATGTATATTTATCTGAGTCTAGGCCACTCAACTTGATTGCTTCCCTTAAAACTGCTCTCACCTGATACTGTCAGAGGTTCACCTTGCTGATGACAAAAGAATGGACCATCTGACCTACCCCTATAGTTTTGGTACTCTAGTAGCAATTTAGTCAAGTCCCATACCAAACCCTTTTGGGTAACCACTCTTACCCACTGACCTTTGCCTTCTTGATCCATTTTGGATTTCGTCACATAAACCCAAGTGTCCTCCCCCAGCAAATGTACATCTACCACTGGTAAAACTGTCCATTGACCTTTCTTATTGTTTGGTTGAATAATTTCAGACCATCTAAATGCCCCACAAAAAGCCAGTAGAATGGCAGCCCTAAATAATGCTACCTCATAAGAAGAAAAACAAACATTTGAAACTGCAAGCCACAGCTTATGTAACACCACTGGACCTATGGAGTACCTCTTATCAGGCCTCTTGGGTATTTGTTTCCCCCAGCCCTTAAACATTGTTTGTTCCTGAAATGTGTTAGCTAAATCCTTCAGACCCAAGGCCTGATGAAACCAATTCAGAGCTGACAATGTGCTTCTTGCCCTTCCAAAAGTCCAACCTCTCTTTCATTACCAAAATGTAAGCCCTGACTTGGTAAGGTGGAATTGGCCATACTTGTTCCCAGCCTCTGGATAATCTGGCCTGCAAGAATTGCTGTATGCATTTATTGTACCTTACCCTTGTCTTTCCACTGAGAGCATTACACATTAGCCACCATTCTCATCTGCCCATAAAGCCCATAAATGATCCAGCACTCAAACCGGAGAAGGATTCACATTTGGAGTCAACAACCAGAAACGAGACCACTGCAAATGAGAAAGAGAATCTGCCAATGAGTTATCAATGCCTGGAATGTGTTGTGCCTTCACTGTGACATTTAAAGTTAAACACTTAAAAGTAAAATATCTCATCATCCTGCCTACCACTCCCATCCACCCCAGCTGATTATTGACTGTGTACTACGCTATTGTTGTCAGAGGGAAGCCAAACTACTCTCTTTCATTTGCACACCCCATATTTCCAATGCAACCACTACTGGAAAAAATTCCATTTCAGTAATTGAAATGCAGAACTTATTTTTCACATCAGTCGGCCATGCCGCGCTGAACCAAAGTACAATACAATACAGTATCAGCAATGCATCTATATACTGTGGGAGTTGAACCCACAGTCTCCGAGCAAAGCCAAACCACTCTATCTTTCATTTGCACACCCCATATTTCCAGTGCAACCACTACTGGGAAAAATTCCATCTCTGCAATTGAAATGTTTAAACCTATTTTTCACTTAAGTCGGCCATGCCACACTGAATCACTAATCTTGAAAATAACCACAAAAGCCAATTCCCCTTGCTGCATCTGTAAACACTGAAGTGGTAGTTGGTTGCCTCTCTCCTGTCAAATTGCCGTCCCATTGTAATCTAATAAGAAACGCAGCCACCCTAAATCCTCCTTCATGCCCTGTGAGGCCCTAATCCGGTGGTGTGGCCTTGTGCACCCAGACCCTTTAGCAGCCAAACGCCTTATAAATGAATGCTCCACAGGGGTCACTTTGCATGCAAAGTTCATCAGCCCCACTAATTCTTGGTCCTGTGTACCCCTAAAAGGGGATGTGGCATGCAAAAGTTTATTTTGGGGGGCTGAAAGATGAAACATGTCTTGGCCACGCAGTTTGTCTTCCGGATACCATGCACTGATGCCTAAATTTACATTGCAATTGATTCCAATAATGGCTAGGTGAGTTAACTTACCAAAAATTAAGTATATATACATATACACATATGTATGTACATACACACATACATACTTATAAACACAAAGCTATACAATATATGCATACATATATAACTACATATACAGAAATATCCATACATATAGGTACACATATTAGGCACCCATATATACTATACACACCCACACCATATTCATACCTATGTCTATACATATATATTGCAGATGTATAATACATATAAACATATGCATACATATGTGTGTATATATATATATATATATATATATATATATATATATATATATATATATATATATATATATACGCCTCCGTACTTATACACACACATACATATAGATCTATACACATAGGTTCATAGGTTCATAGGTTGGTACAAGGCTATCAGCCCTAGGGCCTATACAAGCCTAGCCATAACAATTCCCTGGATATTTCTTCCCACACTATTTACCTCTCTGGACCCCTGTCTAGCAGGGCAACTGACGCGACCCCCAGGGTGAATTTCCTTTCTCCCATCCAATCATCAAGGTTCCTTTTGAAGAGGGCCAAAGAGGCACTCTGCTTGACATGTATGGGCAATCTGTTCCAGAGTCTGGGGAGTCTCTGGGTCAGGAACCTATCCCTCCAGCATGTTTTGTTTATTGTGATGACAAGGTTTAGATCCCTGGAGCATGTGGCTCTGAGGGATTAGAATTTCTTTAAGTGTAGCATGTCCAACAGCTCTGGGTTTGACATGACCTTGTATGTTAAGCAGAGATCACCTCTGAGTAGATGATATGCAACAGAGTATAGCTGGAGTTTTTTAAGGCGGTCAGCGTAGGGCATCTGCTTTAGGCCTGTGATTCTTTTAGTGAGGTATTTCTGCAGCCTTTCCAGTTGTTGCAGATGTCTTGAGAGGTACATACCAAATGGGGCATTGTATTCTATAATGGGTCTAATGAGGGATGAATAGAGTGGGACAATGACCTCCTTTTTTCTGGATGAAAAGCCCTTAGGGATGAGGTGTGCCACATAGAAGGATTTCCTGACTGTTGTGGCGATGTAGTTATCGAAGGTGAGACCACTATCCACCTGTGTCCCTAAGTCTCTTATCACACTTTCGGTGTTTAGTGTACTGCCACCTATATGGTAATTCATGGGTACGTGTTTTTTCCCAAAGGGGATAACTATACATTTCTTGGCATTGAGCTTGAGCACATGGCTCTGGCATCAAGCATCTGTTTCCGTAAGGCCCTTTTGTACAGTATCCACATAATTTGGGGATTCAATAATGGCTCCCAGTTTGCAGTCATTTGCGAACTTTGTTAGCCAGAGTCCCTTAGTGTTGGCCTATACTTCAGAGAAGTAGATGCCAAACAAGAGCGGTCCCAGGACGGAACCCTGAGGTTCTCCACTTGTCACTTGTCTGGAGCTGGATTTAGAGTCGGCTACTTTTGCAGTGTGGGTTCTATCAGTAAGCCAGTTAGCAACCCATTGGGTGACGTACGGATTAATGCCCAGTTTAGTAAATTTATCTATGATTCCAGAGTGGGGGATGGTGTCTTAGGCCTTGGCAAGGTCTAGATAGGCTGTGTGGACCACCTTACCCTTGTCCATGGCTCTGGAGACTGATTCAAAGAAGTCAGTCAGGTTCAGGAGACAAGTTCGGCCCTTCACGAACCCAAACTGGGTGGGATCCAGAGTTTGAAGGTTGCCAATGTCTTTGTTTATAAGTTCCATAATAATATGCTCCATGGCCTTGCAGATAAGGCTCGTCAGACTGATGGGACGATAGTTACTGAGCTCCAAGGTGGATCCCCCCTTGTGGAGTGGGATAACTGTAGCTCTGCGCCACTCAGTGGGCATGAAACCTGAGGTATACACATGCATAAATACACACACACCTCTATACACATATATATATATATATATATATATAGATATATATATATATATATATATATATATATACATATACATACATACACACACACACACACACACGTATATATATATATATATATATATATATATATCTATATATATATATATATATATATATATATGTATATATATATATATATATATATATATATATATATACATACATACATATACACATACATATACATACATACATACATACACACACATATGTACACACACATACCTATACACATATATACACACATCCATACACCTATACAAATACACACACACACACACACACACATATATATATATATATATATATATATATATATACACATATATACACATACATACACATATACATGCATGTACACACGCACCCACGTGCACTTTTATACAATTGCTCCTTGTATTTAGATATCAGATGCAGCATTTGGGTTTGCTTGACTACATATCTGCCACCATACTCCTGAAATGTCATTTATTTGTTTTAGCCACTTTGTTTTGTGCCAACATTTACACATCTGGTTGCTAAGAAAAAGGTGAGGGAAGGTCATTAGAGTGTATATAGCCCTGACCCATCTTCCTGAATATCTCAAAATAGATATCGGCAGAATAATGCAAAATGATTCAAAGATGCTGACAATCTATCTTAACATGCTGTCAAAGAGTAGCAACTTACTACACAAGCTAAACCATATAGCCTGCATGACGACACTGCATAATAACACCATGTAAACTACCACAGCCAACACCCGAAGTGAATTCTCAGGGGTTTTTTTTTTTTTTTTTTTAATACTCAGAACATGCACACCATCACAGCATCTATGGTCCTCTAACAACTTTCTAAGTGAATTTCATTAATGCTTACAAATTTATTTGGTTTTGCCCAAAATTCTTAAACCAAGAAGTAATAAGGAATGCTGCAACCTCTACCTAATGACAGAGGACCTTCTGGCTATCATTATAGATGAATTATTACTATTATTATTATTATTCCCACGGCGGTGGTGCTGCGGTAGCATTGTCGCCTCACAGTAAGACACTGTCCAGTTTGATTCGCAGCTAGAGCGTCTTCTGCGTGGAAACATGCGTGAATGGGCATACCTTTGTAGAAGGTTGTGCGTCAGGGCTGGTAACTCGGCACGTAAAAATCAACTACCAATCATTAGCTGACCGGAGTTCAGCTGTGGCGACCCCTAACCGGGAAAAGCCGAAAGACACAACAACATTATTATTATTATTATTATTATTATTATTATTATTATTATTATTATTATTATTATTATTATTATCATCATCATTATCATCATCATTGGCAAGACTGTGCATTTGCACATCTATCAACTTACAAAATATGTGAGCTAACAAAGTGACTGTAAGGAAGTTTTGCGACTCAAGGGCCTTTACAGTGCCCCAAAATTACAAAGGTTTTACTAAGGCTTTAAAGCATTCCTCCCAAGAAGTGTAAGTGGAATGCAATAAAACTTCCCCCTCTTTCCTTTGTAAGTGCATAACTTTATCTGATGTGTTCAAAACCTAATTACACTGCAGGAAGTGGGGGATGAGAAAAACCTTCTGCTTGCAGCAAATACAAGCTAGTTTTTTTTTTCTTTCTTGCAAACTTTACAGCCATGGGTTAAGATCTTACTTTGAATTAGCAGCTAAAATGAAACTTTTTGCCCATTTACAAATAATTCTGCTTTCTCAAACAGGAAAATGCTTTAAATATGTTTTTTGTTCCACCAAGCCACTTTGCAGTGATAACTAAAAATCCAACTAAATATTACCAACAATTTAAAGCTTTGACCTCATATGAAATATTCCAGCCTTTCCTGAAGAAATTCTGTGCATGGACCCATTACCTCCCCCCCCCCCCCCCGTGCACTGCCCCATTACCTCCCCCCACCTTTCTGCCCTTCTTCTTTTTCTACTTCCTTAAAGAAAATTTGTTTGTGTCTATTTCGGCTTTTCCCGGTTAGGGGTCGCCACAGCGGAACTCCGGTCCGCTAATGATTGGCAGTAGATTTTTTACGTGGCGAGTTTCCCAGCCCTGGCGCACAAGACTTGAACCTCAGCACTGAAATAAATAGGACATGCTGGAGGGGCAGATTCATAACCCAGAGGCTCCCTTCACTCTGGAATAAAATCCCACTCCAGGTTAGGCAGAGTCCCTCATTGACTCTCTTCAAGAGGAATCTTGATGAGTGGATGGGAGATCGTAGGTTTACCCCGGGTATCACTTCTGTCTCACTGTTAGACAGAGGCACAGTATACTAACCTCGAAAAAGGGCATAGCAAAATTAATTTAAAATGGGTGGCGAAAGCCAAACACACTCTGGCTAGGCTTATAAATGCCCTAGGGCAGATAGCCTAGTATGAACCTATGAATCTTCAACGAAGGTACACCCATTCACACATGTTTCCACACAGAAGACGCTCTAGCTGAGAACGTCTTGCTATGAGGCGACAATGCTACCGCAGCACCACCACCGCAGTATACTTTCTTAAAGAAAGTAACACCACTAAAATTTAAATGGTTACAATATTCTGCTACTTAGCCACAGAATCCCGGCCAACCAACTGCTCTTTACTCCACCAAGGTTTAGTAATGTGTTAGCAAGTAAAATAAACAACAAATGAATCTACAGGGTTATCAAATATAAGCATTGGCTTTGCGATCTTGAACAAAAGAGTTTCCACTTTTTGCCAAACCTTTCCATCCACAGTTACCCAATGTACTCATTTACAACCTGCAAATGGCTGTAAATTCCATAAGACCTAGATTAACTTTAATGACCCACTCAGCTGAATTATGTAGTATTATTATTTTTATTATTAATTTCATTTTATTTGCTAAGAAATAAACCAGACATAATTTATTTTCATTAAGCACAAGTTAGCGAACCAAACATGATTTATGTTGTATTAAGCATACAAGCTGGCCCCAACTCCCTAGCCTTGCCATGTGATTCTTCACTGACCCCAGCCATCTAATTAATTGCAGGCCACCACTATTATTTGCTAGATTGCTAAGAAAAACAATTTTAGCTATTGCTAAAACCTTTTGCATCTCATCCCTAAACTCTAAGCCACACTTAGGCATGTGTGCCTTTGTTCCATGCCTTAAGTGAGCCTTAATCCCATAGTAAACCCTACTTGAAGTATTAATTTAAACCTATTCTGTCATTTAAATTTAGTCTGATACCTTCAAGTACATATTTTATTTTACCCTCTAGCCTGTTTGTAACCTAAATTCCAGGCATTTCAAAAATCTAACTGATTTGAGTTACAAAATTACACAAACTAAAGCCATTATATCAAATAGTAACTTAAGCAATCTGACCTCGTATGAAATATTTCAGCCTTTCCTTAAACCAAAGTGTCTTTAAACATCAACAATAACATAACTAGCCTTTTCTCTGATACAAAATCGTTGTCCCATGTAAATAAAATAGTTTAAGGCAAACTGCCCTTGAGTGTCCTCAACTATTTCTGATCCTCTCCAAACATACCTCTCAAGTGTACCTCATTACGAGGAACGTACCTCATTTGGGGTCTTAAAAAGTTAATGTTCCTCAAAGTTCCTCGAAGTTCCATACTAAAAGACTCTATCACACATTCAGTGTTAGGAACTTTTTTAAGTGAAATCCATGGTAAATAGAAATGAATCATATTAATTCATTAAAAGATCTTCTTTGTAAGTAAAACCAGCATATTTTAACCATTCTATGGCCTTCCTAGTTGAAATTGTTAGCAAGCCATTAGTATGTGTTCCACATTTTGCACTTTTGTTCCACATTATGAGGACTAGGGCTAGTGTTCTGGAGATGGAAGGTTGAGAGCTTTGTCTCCAAATGCTCTGCCTCAGCTCCCCAGGCCCTGCCATGTGGCTACCTATAGGCCTCAGTTCACAGGCCAGGCCCCAAGTGGCTACCTGCAGGCTTCAGTTCCCAGGCTGTGCCATGTGGCTAACTGCAGGCCTCAATTCTCAGGCCCTGCCATGTGGCTAATTGCATGCCTCAGTTCCCAGGCCCTGCCATGTGGCTAATTGCAACAAGCCTTGCCATGTGGCTAACTGCAGGCTTTCCTTTAAAAATGCAACACAGTACAGTATCAGCAAACCATCTACATACAGTGGGAGAAGAACCCACAGCCAACTGCATCAAAAACAAGTATTCTACTTATTGTGCTGCTAACAGCCTCAGCTCACAAGCCTGGTCTTAGGTCACAAGCCCTGCCATGTGGCTAACTGCAGGCCTCAGCTCATAAGTCCTGCCATGCGGCTAACGACTGGCTTCCTCTTAAAAGTACAGCACAGTACAGTACAGTATCAGCAAACCAACTACCTACTATGGGAGCAGAACCCACAGCCTTCTGCATCAAAAACAAGTATTCTACTTGTGCTGCTAACAACAGCCTCAGCTCACAGGCCTTGCCATGTTGTTAGTTGCAGACCTCGGTTCACAAGCCCTGCCATGTGGCTAGCTGCAGGCCTCAGCTCACAAGCCCTGCCATGTGGCTAGCTGCAGGCCTCAGCTCACAAGCCCTACCTTTAATATTTTTAATTTAACCATACCTTAATTCAGTCAAGCCAAACCCTTGGTTAAAAACTACTTAAACCCTTTTGGTCTTCTAATTTCACTTGATACTTTCCAGGTACACTCTTAGTTACTAACCTACTTCTAGCACCAAAATATAGGCCTGCAAAACGAACCTCAATTATAACACACCAATTTAATTTAACCTTAGCTCCACTTAACCAGCTGTTTGCATGCCTTTAAACATGATACATTAAGCATCCTACACTATTAAGTAATCAAAATACCTGTTAACAGATAAATGCCACTAAATCCTGTGATCAAATCAAAAACAAACAAAAAGGCCCCTACCTTGTTCTTAGATCCCACACATAGTTCAAACACACACCAGTAATCCACAGATATACTGATCAAACAAGCTGCCAAGGTAGAGATTTGTTAACGATGCTATCTATTATGGACTTGCACATACTTGCCATCCTTGCCAGAGGTTTGACATTGCGTTTAATTAATTTTTTTTTTTTTTGGAGGAGAGGATTTTATACTTGTGTATTACCTGTGTGTGTAGTCCTAGAGAGACATTAGTTTACTTTCTATTAATAATGCCTGCATACATTCATATTTCTTTTGTTGACAGTCATTTTGCTTAATTTTCTAAGACATACATTTGTTTGTTGTTCTTTTTCATCACATACAGGGATATGGCTCCTAAGAAGGCTGGCTCACATAAACTGCCATTTTCAGATGCTGAGAATGAATTGATAATTCAGGCCCTCTATTGACATGGTTCACACATATTAGAGAGAGTCAAAGCTAACAAGTCCTTCCATGACCATATCTGGTGGCAGGTGGTCAGTGATATCAGTGCTGTGGGTAGCCATGGACATGATTATGGCCAAATCAGACATCATGCCAGTGGCATGATCACCAAAGCCAAAAACAGAGACACTGCTATAACATGTGAAAGGAGGGGTTTACCTTTATATGTGTGTATTGCACACGGGCGACCGACAATTGTTCGAAAGACAGTTTGCAAGGTTTGCAAACTTCGAACGGACGAAGGTTCGAATGTGCAATGAGCGAATGCACAGTGAGATTCGCTCATTGCACATTCGACATTTTAGGGCAGATTGCACTATAGTGGGGAGTTGAAAATGGTTCCATTCCCTGCTGTAGTGCGATCTCGGAGTTAGAATAATAAAGTAGGGGGGTGTGGGGGGTGTAGGGGGGCTTGCCCCCCTGCATTACACTGAATCTAATATTGTTGTCAACATTAATGTTCGAAAATCAGCGACTCGGCTGTTCGATTTGCCGCTTTTCGAACATTAGCAACTGTCGCTGTTTCCAGTTTCGTTTATACGATGCGGGGATATGACTACTCGCGCAAGTGTGATTCGGGATTATAAAGGTAAACCGAAAGGAGGGCTACTTATGGTACTACTGAACCACCATTGACTGAGACAGGTGAGTTCTTGTCCACTGTAAGATATCTAGACAGCTTGTCACAGGGTACCAGAGTAGTGGCTGATCTAGTTGCTGAGGTGGAAGATGACTAATATCTTTTATATACTGAGTAAGTGGCAGGTGTGTGTGTGTGTGTGTGTGTGTGTGTGTGTGTGTGTGTGTGTGTGTGTGTGTGTGTGTGTGTGTGTGTGTGTGTATGTGTGTTTGGGGGGAGGTGAAATAGAGAGAGATAAGGGGGAAGAGAACGAAAGTGGAGAGACGAATGTGTATAAGATTTTTTTTAATATGCAGATATAGTTGATGTTCCTGTTTATTGTGTCATTTGCTTTATAATGCTTATCATCCTCTTTCATCTCCATTTGGTCGGTCTCGGCACATCTGGTATTGAGTTTTATGACCACCTACAAATGGTATACATATAACTTTTGTTTGTACTATTACTATGTAGAAAGTTTATTTATGTCAACCTTAATTCCTTTTTTAATTGCACTTGCATCTATTAAGCAATAATAGATGCAAGTACAAATTCCTTTTTTAATTGTACTTGCATCTATTATTGCTTAGCTTTAGGTTTATGTATCATAATTTTAACAATTTTTCTTCTGTTTCTTTGTTTAATTTGTTTATTACTTATTATCACAGGTGAGCCTGCCACCTGCACTCTGGAACTCCTACCATCTGATGTCAGAGTATCAGTAGCCTCTGATGATGGCATGATGAAGAGCCACAGTTTGGGGATGCAGAGGGTCAGTCTGACATTGAGGTTGTGCCTCCCACATCCCCTTCCCAGAGTTTGGACACAGTCATTATACCTACACATACCTATGACATGGATCCATCACAGAAAGGACAGGTTTAGGGTGGTACAGTTGATTAAGCACTGTGGTCTCTAGTTGCAGTGTAGTCTCACCATAGCTATCATAAGGCTGAAGTACCGCACTGGGGTGTTGGTAGAGGTCCTCTAAGGAGGCCTGCTGTCCACCCTACACCTGATGTTAGTGTGTCGGTAGGAGCCATGCAATGTATATGTAGGGCTGTCATGGAGGTACAGACATGTTCCACTAGTGCATTGGATGAGATACTCTGAGTACTGAATATTGAACATTCTGACCTGCAAGACTGACTGAACTGTGTGGGCAACTCCTTGGACAGGACAAATGACACACTGGATTGTGCAGTGTTTGCTGGTGGAAGGTCAGCATCCACATGGCCAAGGAGCTGCTACATCATCAGATGTTAGTTGCTGTGGCCATGCTAGAACTCGCCCCCATAGTAGCACTACTTCCCTTGCTCCATCAGTGATTTAGGTGTCCACACCAAGACATGGTAGTCCACATGGTGGAGGTGGTGGTGGATGTAGTCATGTTGAGAGCTCATCCAGCAGACATTAGTCACATTCAGGTAGCATGCCAACTTCTAGCCAGGGGCATGGAACTAGCTGTGCAACTCCTGGCAGAGGTAGTTCTCAAGGTTGTAGGTGGCAACAGTGAGCAGACTACTGTACCATGCATGGCTCACACCTGCCCAAAATGCAAGGATATAGTGCTAGCACTATGCTTTGATTGTGTTCATGCAGGCTCACATTAGGTAAAACTCATTTTGGCCATACAACCTCACATGCACACACACACACACACACACACACACACACACACACACACACACACACACACACGCACACTTGTGTGCATGCACACATATGTACACATTACTACTGAATGATATAAATCTATTGCTCCTGACCCTGACAATGGATATTTGGTAATCAACTGGTTTCTCACTCACACACACTCACTTCCTTGGTGTCAGACTTGGCACATTGTACCCCACCCACCACCCGCACCTCCACCCTGTGCAAGTAATAATAACTGTGCCCTGCTCTTTGAATGTTTCATTGTGAGTTAGGGTTGCCTATGTCTGATGCACGGAGTGGATAGCTAATGCTTCCTTACTCAGATTCTTGCTTTAATCACATGTATTACAAAAAGTGTTTTTTATAGATCTTTTTCATGCTCAGTTATACATTATTTATGTACTTCATGATATCCATTGCATTTGTAATATTATTCTTACTAACAGGAGCAAATGATGCTAAGATTTTGCCACTGTTGTGGTGTTTATATTGTAAAGTTGTGAGGGTGGCCTAATGTTTAAGGTGCTTGCCTTGCAAGCACAACGTACAGGGTTTGAGTCTCACAAGGGATAATTGGCTAGGCTTAAAATGGCTCACAAGGGCAGTTAGCTTAGTACTAATCTATGAACCTATGATTTACTGCTGACATTATTCTGCAGTTGAGCCATGCTTCATCTTACTGACATACAATACTTGCTTATGATGGTTCAGTACTTACCTTGGTTAATCCTTCTGCTGTATGATGTGTTTCTGGGGGCTTGACTCTGATGTTCACAGAATACAACCATTACATGGGTAAATAAAGGTTTATAAAGTATGCAGACATCACTTTTATGTTTGTTTGTGCTTAGCATCTAGGTTAGTGAGAGTTGTGGGTATTCTCTGCATATTACCCAGAGCTATGACATATTCTGCATACCTACATCTGCTAGGATTATTGTTGGCTGCTGGTTCTTCCTCAGACTCCACATGTGTATCTGCTGGACCTGCCTGTGGTCCCGAAAACTGTGGTCCTTGACCTTGCTGTCCTTGTTGAAGGTGTTTCCTGATAATTACATTGTGCAACATGGCACAGACAGTGAGTATTTTGTCTGAGGTGGCTGGGTTGTACTCAGAGCACCATCTGATGCATTTAGACACCTGAACCTTGATTTGAGCAAGCCAAATACATGTTCTATGATATTCCTAGTTTGAGCATGGTCATCACTGTATCCTTACTCAGTGGGGTTGTGTTGGTTTCTCATGGGTGTCATGAGCCAAAGTTCCAGTGCATAACCTAAAGCCCCCACTATATAACCTTGTGGTAAGTCACCCTTAGTAAACCTTACATTCAGGTCACAGGTATACCATATGTGTTAGTCATGAAAACTGCCAGGATTGCCTGAACACATTGCAGATGATCCCTTGGGCATTACAGACCAGTTGACAGTTGTATCCTTTCCTGTTGATGTATCTTTTTCTGTGTTCACCAGGTTGAGCATTATGTTTATGTTTGTGCAGTCTATGGCTCCCAGAACCTCAGAGAAGTGTGCTATGGCATAAAATTATTGCATAGTTGTTGCTCTCTCCTCTGGGATACGTGGAAACCAGATACAATCTCTTGTATGTTGCAACATTGCATTTAGAAATAGGTATAATATTCTAGAGG
The DNA here is from genome assembly GCF_019279795.1 of Protopterus annectens. Taxonomy (NCBI): domain Eukaryota; kingdom Metazoa; phylum Chordata; order Ceratodontiformes; family Protopteridae; genus Protopterus; species Protopterus annectens. Next base: position 833,571,325 of record NC_056734.1, read on the forward strand.
CTGAGGCCTGTAACATCCCTAATATATCTCCTGTGGGTTTCTGGAAAGCACTTGTAGATAGTATACATAATGTACATGTACCTTGGATTCAACTGGGATGCATTCGCCATGATTTCCTTGTGATCTCAGATGAAGCTGGCAGAGGTTGCATATTTCCTCCAAGGTATCACTGTCTACCCTGTATCGCTCCACAATTTCTGTATAGTGAAATCCATGATAAGTTAAACAGGGTCTGAGCACTCTTTTCCTTCTAGGCCAGGATCTGGTAACAGCAGCATCTTGGATTAAAGCCTATTGAACATAAAGGTTAATGATAGCAGATGCAACCCCTAACATTTTTTTCCCCTGAGTGTGGTCATGGCTGTATTGGCAGTGAGGCCAAAAGAGAGCACCATGCATGCACACATACGTTATACATTCTTGAATAGCTCCACCATGTTGGGTTGATTAATTAGCATGTATTTCAGCTACTTATGCCTTCATTAGCATATTCTACTACTTACTCTTTTTTTTTAACTGGACACGTCATGCAGAGCTTAAAACAAACTCAGAACAACACAGGAATTCAGTACACGACAAAAATAATCCACCTGTTATGATGATCAAGGTAAATCAGACATCAGTCACTTGGAGAAGTTTAATGAATACCAAATAGCAAGCTCACTACTGTGGGATGCTCACATGCTTTCAGCACGAAGTACAGGCATTCATGAATCCAGCCCAATGTCTCAATATGTAATGTCAGAAGTTCGTAAAATGTGATAACTGATTTGAAGGTGGTGGTACGGCTGTAGTGTTGTTAGCTCACAGCAAGAGGTTCTCCCGTTCAATTCTCGGCTTGGCTTGGGAGTGCCTTCTGTGTGGAGTCTGCATGTCCTCCCCGCGGTTGGGTAGCGTTCGAAAGACATGCATGTGTAAATGGGCGTGCCTTCGTTGAAGGCTGGGTGTCAAGCTGGCACCTTGGCGTTTCGTACAAAATCTACTGCCAATCATTAGCGGTCCGGAGTTCCGCTGTGGCGACCCCTTCCGGGAAAAAGCCGAAAGACAAACAACAACTGAGTTAGAGGGCTGTGGATATGGCATCTAATACAGAGACATGGGCCTTTGGATTTAGGGATGGATATAAGTATTTCAGGGTACATTCTATAGAGGAAAGATAAAGTTAGTAAAGGTGATATGAGGAAGTTGTACATATAAAAGAAGAGCCTAATGCTGAAGACGTGGTCTGTGCAGAAATGTGTGTTGACAAGAGTAAGATGGACACATGGACAGTTATTATTAGAGGTGACAATAATAACTAATAGTAGTCTGTACTTTTGAATGTTGCATTCTTTACATATTCAATGCTTGTTGATCATTTTGCAGTTTAGATTTGTTGTTTTTGTGTTGGTTTAAACTTATAACTGCTGATATACAATTCATGTTCTGGAATCTTGTGAACCAGTTCATTGTAAAAACAATTTAGAACTTTCATTTTTTTTTTCAAAATTTATTTCTGACTTATAACTGATGAACATTTAAAAATGTATTTTGAGGCACATCATTTAGGCATATTATTTTAGTTTGCACTTTAAATACTGAATAATTACAAGTTATGAACTTGGTAATTTTTAGTCTTTTTGTTGATTTATAACTAGTTGCAGAATAGTTAACTGTACTATCAATTACATGGCAGGCTCTACATTTTATTTTCTGTTTTATAGTTAATGAAAATATATTGTAAGATATATTATTTAAGAATACTACTCTTTTTGACATGAACTAGGCATTTTTTTGTTCTTTAACTTTTCAAGTAATTGTTTAAGGTATGGGGGAATCGTAGTAGAATGAGGGGGTTTATCTTTCTGAAGATAAGTATAAACATATAGAAATATATGTTTTACCTGGTGGTCAGTGGAACCTATACACAATCACTTCTGGTGTGGTTTCTAATTGTCTTTTCCCCATGGCAGTACATCTGCGGATTTAGTAGCTTTAAGTCCTATGAAGTGTAGAGGACACTTTGACTTGTCACATGGGGATGCAGTGGAGCTTGCATCCTACAAAAACACTGTTTTCTGAAATGCTTTTCCTTTGGTGGTTTTGACTGTATGATGTTTTTGTTATTTGGAATTTGACTAAATAGTGTTTCAGTCAAGTGGTCTTACAGTCATTTGGATTCAGTTATTTGGGATTTGGAAAACAAAGCACCATGGGTCAGCAACAGAACACACTATAAAACTGTATTTTAGTGCTTTTGCCTGAATGAATACATTGGTAAAAAATCTAGAATATATGATAACATGTAATAGTCATATGATAAACCATGTGCCTAAAATACATTAAGACCAACATTAACAAGTCACGTGGCACTAAAGTTCTAGGCAATTCAATTTCACTGTAGACATGACAGAGTTTAGATCACACCTGCTGTCTGCATGCTTTTTGTTAGGCCTACTAACATGACAGGACATCAAAAAGTGGTAAAATACCTGCCAAAACTGAAAAACAGCAGAAAGAAATACATTTGCTGTTTCACAGTCGATGTTTTGAGAAGTACAAAAGTATAATTATCATTGGAAATATGATTCAACTACAACAAATTGGAATTATTTATTTAAAGGACATTTGACAAAAAAAAATTAGCTTTGCATCAAGAAATTTGATGTATTCGTCACTGCAAGTGAGTTAATAGACAAATCTAAAAGGATTCATTGTGCTGTATCTTTATATTGCTGTAAAATAACCCATAAAGGTAGTTAACAGTTTCACTTTCCTTTATGAAGAGAAAGACAAAGGTGGTTTGACAAAAAATTAAGCTATCATCAGCCCAGAAAGAATTTTTGATTTATTATACATTTCTCTGCACAAGACTAGAAGGTGCAGATGTGTACCAAATTTAAAATCAGAGATAAAAAACGTGGATTTGGTGATCTGTGTTATTTTCTGATGAGTGATAGAACAGTTTGTGGTATAAGAACTAATGAAACACAGGGCAGGCTGTTAAGAGAAAACAATGTGAATTTATGAAACTGTGGATGTGTGCAAAGCAAATTAAACTATTAGTGCAAAGATAAAAGATTTGATGTGAAGAATGTGTGTAAGATAAAATGTTAGTTAAATAATAAGGCAAAACTGAGAAATGAAAGCAGGACGTGCTGGAAAAGTAACAGATATGAGAGAGAGCACTGGGTTAGAAACCACGAGAAAACCTTCTGTTGTTTTAATTAGACGTCGCAGCTGGTGTCATTGTAAGCATAAGAGGAAGAAACTATGCCCGTATCTTAGTTTGCAGAATTGTGCTAGAAATTTTATGAAGATGAATAAAAGAAAATCAAATGTTTTCAAAAGAATGTGCATGTTGAACAGAAGTATGAAGAACTATGTGTTGGTACTTTAGAAGTGAAAATTCTTTAAGGCATGAAGTCTGACAATGCATTAAAGAGATCAATATGAGTGCCAAGCACATAGTTAGAACAAAGTGCTGAAGACTAATAAATAGCATGTGGTGTTTCTACTAGACAGTGGTGTAAAATGTAATTTTTTTCAGAAAATATGTTTAAGAACTGGGAATGGAAAATGGTCAAGAGAGAGCTATGCTTCATTTTATAACTTCTTCTGGCCACAGAGTTGCATTCTTCTTTTTCAAATAGTTTAACTTAAATAAGGTGATTCTCTTAATATATTTGTCTGCGTGGCTGACAAGAAGTGAGGAACAGTGAAATAATTCACAGTGTGGAAACAATGACAGCATTTGCTCAAACTACGTCACAAAAACTGAGATATATCAAATACAGTGTAATGACATAGCAATGATATCCTTTATGATTATTATGAGTGTTTTGCAGTGTTACTATGTGAATACCACATAAAAATAAAGCCTGATGCAGTGCTAACAAATTATACATACTTATAGAAATGTACTCCTGGAGCTCAGATGTAAAGTTAAAAACTGAACTGCATGGAAGCAGAGCAGTGTTAAGGCAATGTTAAAGGAAGGGTGAATGGGCTACTGTCCTGAGTACCAGACTGTGTCGGGGGGGTTCAAATTTTCAAATGGTGTGAGAGGAACCTAACCTCGTGTATTCCTTATTTCTTGATTAATCAATCATTGCATATCAAACAGAGTAGTTCCCCCTGTCAGACTGTCTGACTTCAAAATTTCAACTTGGTACACATGGGAGAAACATAATTAATGGAGGACATTGTTGGTCTCCCACCAGTACTGTGTGGTATGGCTTAAATTCTCAATATGCCCCGTTGCCATAAGATTATTAACAACCTATGAACCTATAAAGATGTATATTTTTTATTTTTCACTTTTTCAACCTTCCTGCACTTGGATTCACGAGGAAAGAGACCTACACCCTTATGCTGATCTACCTAGTAACCTAGAAGTTCATCCATTAATTATTTTACCTTTGCATTAGTAGTTGCAAGTTATTAATTTGAATGGAGTGAGGGAGGGGAGCTTAAATATCTGTTTTTTTTCAACATTGCTATGAAGTGCAATACAAAATGTCACAGTTATATTTGGGACTCCCTCCCTTGCCTGCATGTCACAGCTTCACTCAAGAGATACAGTCTGTGTACTTCAGAATAGTGCTTATTACGGCCAGATATTGCTATGATTCAATAATCTATAACTTCATGCGCACTTGCAAACTGCTGGCTGTTTAATGTAGTCAGCTCCTGAAGCATTTTCATTGTGCTGCTGATAGTGTTTAATCTGTGCTAATGGACAGTGCCATAGGTTCACTTTCTGTGTAAGGCAACAAAAGTTTAAATTATTTAAGTCCCAAAGCCCAGTGAAAAAACAGGCTCTCATACCTTCATACTCTCCATTAGCAATGTTAGGTGCTTACCTCTACACTGTGTTAGCCAATTCATATACAGTCTCTATACAGTGGCCTACTTATATATGAACCTTATAAATGCTGCAGCACAAGGAAAAAGTAATTGAACTGTCTAACCTAGAGGACTTGTAGTCCTGCACATACACCTTGTCAGGTTGATTTGCTGCAGTCACCATACTATCATGAGAAAACATGAATTGTTGTTTACTGAAAACAGCAAATGACTTTGTTCAGTGGTTCCAATCAAATAGTGTATTGCAATAAAGTATATTGCAGCATTGTCTCTCATCCTAATCCATTATTATATTTAAGAAGAAAAGTGGTACAATCCTGTAAGCACCCGTTAACAACTATGTTACAAAAAAGGTACACACAAATTAACAGAACTGTTATGTTTCATTGTACAGCACATTGATTCAGGAGTTAAGGTTTCTTCTTCTCAGGTCCAATGTCGGGGGTTCAGTCTTGATCTATGGTCTTTGTGTTAAGTTTGCATGCTGTCCCTTTGTCTATATTATTTTTTGGGAGGGTACACTACATTCCTCATACCTCAGAAAAATAGGTTGACTACTTGCCTATCTTGTGTAATGCACCCGATAAAATGCAAAGTAAACTGTTGCAGCTCCAGCCAAAACAAAGTACCACAATGCCAAATATTGCTTGCTGGAATTATTTAAAAATCGTAGATTTTACTTCAACACAAAGTCTCACAACTCCAGCTGGGATTCCCCCACTCAGTCATCAGGCATCTCAGACTAGTGCTTCGGTCAGTGCAAAATAATACTGTATTGCCAGCAATATGTAGCTCAGGTTTTTTTTCCATTTTAGTTTAACAGTAGTCTTAAATATTGATCTCTGGAGATATTTTAAACTGCTGTTTATTTCTTTATGTTGCAGTTCCACTCCAGTATGGCCATATTGTTATGCTAACATTAATATGTTCCTTTTAATAGTATATTATTTTTTCACTGGTATAAATTCCAATAAAAATGTCACATCTGCCATTAGAAACCCCCCACACACACACACACACACACACAAATCACAGTTCCAGTCAGTCAAGTACATTTCAGGTATTTCAGAATACTACCTATTAGAACTGAATAGATCTATGTTAAGATTTTGTGTTCCATCTTATATAATGAAAAGCAGAAAGTCACAGCTCCAGACAGAAAAGTATTGCAATGCTACATTTTGCTTTCCAGAATTACTTATGTAATTAAAAAAAAATTCATCTGGAGTCAGACCTCCAGTCAAAACTCGCCTGGTGGGCAGAGCTGGGAGTGATGATCAGGGAGTGCCCAAGATGTGTAGAATGAGTTTGTTACCTCCAACCCCAAACAACCTTGTTACACTTCTGTTGGAAAGCCTAGGTATCATTAGGATGCAATTACAGCTAACAGAATAAGCAAATAGTATTGTTAATGTTGTGAAAAAACACCTTTACATTGAGATACATAATTTGAATGTGGTGATTAAGAGATAGCATTACCACTGCTTACAACTGAAGACAGTCTCCAGAATGCCAAGTGATGAGTTTTCTCAGTAGTGTATGCAAACTGTGGATGTTATGTAGTCCTATCTCGCCTACATTCTTACCCATGGGTTCGTCTCCGACTCGGCCAAACTTTTCTAGCTCGAAGTCTTCTATTGGCTGGGCTAAGCAGGTATCCCATGGTGCACTGCTCCATATCCCCAGATCTCGTTTGCCGCTCATGTAGCTCGGACGTGATCTCGCTTTTGGCTGTGGCTAAGCACCTTTCTCTTGTCTTATGAAAAATTTGTTCATAAACAAAAAGCTATTTTCATAGCTATTGTCTGTAGCGTTGTTTAGGTTTTGGCAGTGTGTTTGTTTTGTGGTATCCCGCTAACTGTTCCCTTGGGCTAGGCCCATTTCAGTTAGAGGACCTAGTCCTTTTGTCCTGTCTGTTCACTAAACTGTTTAAGTTAGAGGTTTGGTTCTGTTCCTTTACCTTGTGGTCATTAACCGTTTTAGTTAGAGGTCTTTGACATAGTCTCTCTCAGTGTGTGTCTCTAGTGCGTGTGTTCTGTTACAACTTATAACTGGTTTCCCACATTTTTTGTGGTGTTGAGTGTCTGTGAATTTCTTGTCAGACCGTTCTTAGGTTGCATTGTGGTGTTTGTTGTGGAATATGTCCAAAGATTCCAAGGAGCACAAACCTTTGGGTTTCAAAAAAGTGCTCTAAATGTGGGTACAAAATGTCCATCACCGATGGGCATTCTATTTGTGTCTATTGCCTGGGAGCCATTCATCTGCAGGAGTCCTGCAGTTTTTGCCATGCGTTCAGTCCCAGAGTGCTCCAAGAGAGAAAGAATAAGCTGATCTTAAAGGGACTCTTAAAACCCTCTTTCGAAGAGGCCTTCGATTCTTCTCCCAGTGCTAAGTCTAAGTCATCCAAGTCTAAAAAGAGATCTCCGGCTCCGTCAACTTCATCGGTGCCTCCGGAGAAAGTCTCAAAAATTGCATCGACCTCCTTGGCTCCACTGTCCTCGGGGCCACAGGAGGTGTCGGTGTTGATGGAACCGGCATCGGCTCCAATTATATTGGAACCTCTTCGGAGCCGATCGCCCAGTCTCAGACCAGTTTCTCCTGAGAGGAGATCTAGATCTCCCTCCCTGTCCTCCAAATCCTCCAGGACCCTTTTGGATGTGGATGTTGATAGGGTGGTCCAGAGGCTCCTCCAGTCACCGGTTTTGGCAAAATTGTTTCCGGCTCTTCGATCATTCCTCCTTCTAGCGCATCTCTGTCTTCAGAGCCAGAGTGTTCCATGCCATGTGATGTTCCTAGGCCGGTTCCGATGGCCCCTCCGGCGCCATCAGTACTGGCATTGGCTCCGACCCCGTCGGCTCCGTCCTCGGGGTTCGGGAGTTGGGATTCTTCAGTCGGGCCCGAGGGGGACATCTTGGGACATATTTTGGTTCTGAGTCTCCCTCTCGGTGCCTCGGCTTGGGGAACTCCGACTCCCATCATGGTGTCGGAGGCTGGTAGGTCCTCGGACTCGGGAGGGCCTGCCTTCGAGGCCATGCAGACTGCGCTGGCCAGATCATCAGCTACATCAGGCGGGTCGGTCACTCTGTCCCCCACCACTCTGGTGAAAGCCTCTGATCACCACCTATCCATGGACAGCAGAGCACCAAGGCCTAGGGATACCCCCACGAGTAGTCCCCAACTTTCTGAGGGCCCTTCAGAGTTCATGCCAGGAGCCCCCTAGAAAGAAAACATGCAAGAGGAAGCACATAGAGTCCCAGGATGAGTCCCTCACCTCTGATACTGACCTCGAGGAATCGGAGGGGTCCCCCAAGTCATCCTCTGATGATGTTTCCTTCTCCGACATCCTGGGGATACTGAAACAAAGAGGTGACTGGCCATCCAAAGCCCCTTCCGAGGAGGAGTCGGTCTTCCTTAAGGCCTTTGGTGCTCAGCCCTCCACCTCCTGGGTATCCCCACCTTTCGACGAGCTCCTTGATTTGATCTGTCAAAGGGTGTGGGAAAACCCTGCTTCTGTGGAGCCCGTATCCAGGCATCCCAACAAGTTTCTTTCTGCTCCCCAGGGCAAGGAGTTTCTGTCCAAAGGAGTCCCTGTAGATGCCATGGTGGTGGCGGTGGCCACTCAGAAGGAAGTAGCAGAGACCTCTTCCTCTGTCCATCCTCCTAACAAGGAGTCTAGGACCATGCACTGGTATGGGAAGCATACCCTCTCATCAGCAACCTTTACCTTACGGTCACTGAACTATCTGTCTCATTTCACTCGGCTCCAGAGAGATCTCCTCAAGGAGTTAGGAGGTACTCTTGCGGGTAACGTCCCTGAGGCTGTGGCCCAGACGGTTCACGCCCAGGTGTCTACCCTCAATTCCATCGTCAACTCCTCCATGCAGCTCATTTCATATGCAGCCGAGGGAGCGAGTAGGGCAGCAAGCTCAGGAGTCACCCTTAGAAGGGAAGCCTGGCTGCGCCTTTGTCACTTCGCGGAGGCCTTCAAGTCTTCCTTCACTGACACCCCCTTTGATGGTTCCTCTTTGTTCAGAACCAAAGTGAAAGACACCCTCACCAGGTGCGAGCAAGAGGGAAAGACCCTGTCTGCCTTAGGGGTCCATTTTTCCCTTCCTTCTAGGCCTTACCCAAAGGCCTAGTTGGGTGGGAAGATGTGCTTCAAAAAATCACAGAGGTTTTTTCCTGCCGCACAAGATGAGTCCCCCTCCAGAGGCAGAGGAGGGGGAGGTTATTCAGGGAGACGCCGCCCTAGAGGCAGAGGGGGCCCCTGCAATACAGGAGACTGACATTCCTTTCGTGGCTCTCCCTACTCTCGTTCCTGAGGGAGTGCCCGGCTGTGCTTATCCGGAGCCAGTCGGGGGTCGAATTCCGTTATATTTGGAAGCTTGGAAATGCATCATCCAGGACTGATGGGTATTACGAATAATTTCCGGAGGTTATCTCATTCTGTTTACATCAGACCCCCCTTCAATCAGAAAAATCCCAGACATTCCACCCAGTCAAAGGGATCAAGCAGCCACAGAGGTTTCAAAGCTGCTAGGAAAAGGAGCCATCCAGCATGTCCCCTCAGACCAAATCGGATTAGGGACTTACTCAAGATTCTTTTTGGTGCCGAAAAGAACAGGAGACCTGAGATCCATATTAGATCTCAGCCAACTGAACAACTTTGTACAGAAGTCCAAGTTCCATATGGTCACACTACAATCGATCCTCCCATTGTTGGAAGAGGAGATATGGATGTGCTCCATCGACCTCAAGGATGCTTACTACCATGTGAAAATGGACAGGGCATCCAGGAATCACCTACGCTTCCGGCTGGGAGACAGTCATTTCCAGTTTCGTGCCCTGCCCTTTGGTCTCACCACAGCCCCCAGGGTGTTCACCAAGTGCATGGCGGTGGTGACTGCTCACTTGAGACGTCAAGGATTCCAAGTGTTTCCGTATCTGGACGACTGGCTCCTTACCGCCCCCACTTGGCATCAACTAGTCCAAACCAGGGACGCTACCATCACTCTATGTCAACAGTTGGGCATAACACTAAATTGGGAAAAATCTGCTTTGTTGTCCTCGCAGCATGTCACCTTTATAGGCGCAGAATTAGACATCATTCGAATGCGAGCATTTTTACCGCAGGAGAGGATCAGAGTCTTACAACAACAGATACACATCCTGATGCCCCTGAGGAAAGCGAAGGTAAGATGGGTTCTCCAACTCCTGGGGACCATGGCAGCAACAATTGTATTGGTCCCTCTAGCGAGATTACACATGAGACTTCTCCAATGGCTCCTCTTTGTTCAATGGTCTCTCCAAAAATTTCCACTTTCTCACCCCATTTTGCTCATGGACAGATGCAAACAGGACCTCAGTTGGTGGCTTTGCACCAACAATTTGGATGGGGGAAGGCCCTTTGTTCCACCCATCCCGACTGCCACAGTGACCACGGACACCTCCCAGATGGGGTGGGGGGTCATTATCTTGGCAGGATAGTGCAAGGCATGTGGCAAGATCATGAGATACATCTGCATATCAAAGTCCTAGAGATGAGAGCAGTGCTACTTGCGTTGCAGGCACTTCAGAGCTTTCTACCTCTAGGGATGATTGCAATACACTCGGACAACATGTCAATAGTGTGGTATCTAAACAAGCAAGGGGGAACCAGGTCTTACCCCCTGTGCAGAGAGGCCATGTGAGTGCAGCAGTGGGCAGCAACTTCCCAATGGTTTCTGGTGGCAACGCACATTCCAGGGAAGTCCAACGTGATTGAGGACAGACTAAGCAGAGCTATTCTGATGCCTTACGAGTGGTCCCTGAATCGTCTAGTTGCAGAGCGAATCTTCAGCAGATGGGGTCAGCCTTGCTGTGACCTTTTTGCCAGCCCCCTCAATGCCAAATGCAGCAGCTACTTCATGCTGATCCCCTCCCCACAGGGGGAGTCACCCAGGGATGCTCTAGTTCACGATTGGCCCTCCGGTCTGCTTTATGCTTTCCCTCCATTCCCTTTGCTGTCAAAGGTGATTCAGAAAGCGCAATCCTTGGGAAGCAGAATGATTCTGATTGCTCCACACTGGCCTCGTCAAGTCTGGTTCCCCTTTCTTCAACCATACATTGTGGACACCCCTTGGATTCTGGACCCTCAACCAGATTTACTGACACACATGTCGGGACAGTTCCACCCCTCTCTGATGACCCTCCGGTTGACAGCCTGGCTGCTCCACTTCCATCGTTAGTTAGGCTTCATAAATTTTCACCGGAAGTGGTCCACATTTTATCTTCCTCTCATAAGCCATCTACTAGGAAGATTTATTCTAGCAAATGGAAGAGGTTTTCTGTTTGGGCGCATACTCAAGGAATTGATCCTTACACAGCTCCAATTACTTCAGTCTTGGAGTTTTTGTCTATGCTTTTCCATCAGGGTTCCGCATCAACTACCATCAGAGTTCAATTGGCAGCGATCTCTAATTTTCATGTTCGGATCGCCGAACCTATCATGCCCTAGAATCTCAATTTTGTTCTACAAGCTCTTACTTCACCACCTTTTGAGCCTGCAGCTACCTGTGAATTGAAATTTTTGACCTGGAAAACAGCTTTCTTAACAGCAATCACTTCAGCAAGGCGAGTTTCAGAGATTCAAGCCCTCTCTATCAAACCTCCATACTTAATCTTCCATAAGGACAGGGTTTCTCTTAGACCAAACCCTTCTTTCCTTCCTAAAGTGGCTTCCGTGTCTAATCTTAATCAATCCATTGAGTTGCCTGTATTCTTTCCGCATTTTTCAAACAAGGCAGAATTAAAATTTCATCAATTGGATGTACACAGACAGTTACGTTTCTATCTGCACCGAACAAAAGATATACGGAAGTCTGATCAACTTTTTGTCTTCTTTTCGGAAAACAAAATTGGGTCCCCAGTCTCCAAGATCACCCTATCCAGATGGATATCTAGTTGCATCTGTTTTGCCTACCACGCAGGAGGAAAAGATCTGCCATTTCCAGTCAAGGCTCACTCTACTCGGGCTGTTTCTACATCTACAGCCTATCAAGCCAGATTGTCAATGGATGATATATGTGCTGCAGCTACTTGGGCTTCTCCTCACACATTTGTTTCTCATTACAAATTGGACGTGGTTTCTAGGGGCAGGTCATCCTTTGGTTCCACAGTACTCAGGAGTATTTTCCTATGAGCCACCCAGGATGTAGGTGCTAGGGACGCTGTCCCACGGGTAAGAATGTAGGCGAGATAGGACTACATAACATCAAGAAGTTATGTGCTCACCATAACGTTCGATGTATGTAGTCCATCTCGCCTCACATTCTTACTTACCCTCCCACCTTCCCCCTTCCTGGAGGATCTGGAGGTTAGGTTTCTGTCTACAGAGTTCCCTTTGCTTTAGCTTATTCTTTTTATCTGGATGTGGTGTATGCATGGGGTATGAATGAGTATTGCAGCAAACTAGATCTGGGGATATGGAGCAGTGCACCATGGGATATCTGCTTAGCCCAGCCAATAGAAGACTTCGAGCTAGAAAAGTTTGGCCGAGTCGGAGCCAATATTCGGCTCCGAACCCATGGGTAAGAATGTGAGGCGAAATGGACTACATACATCGAACGTTATGGTGAGTACATAACTTCTTTTTTCTGACAATAAAGCTAGATAGAACAAAGATGCTGCAAATCACATACATTTAATATGACCTCAGAAAGGTACAGATACCTTGGATGTATTTGGTATTTTCCTGCACCAAAGTAAAAAATGTTGCCCAAGTAACAGAATGTTTGGAAGATTCTGTAAACCTAGCTGGTAATTAGTGTAGGGTCTATCACAAGACGTGCATGGCAAGGAACTGACATAGTTGATGAATAAATTAAGGCAACATAATTTCAAGTTAAAAAAATATCACATGTAAAATTATAATGAAAAGTCCTAAATTCATAGGCAATATTCTGTTATAAAAAAAGATATCTAATATATACTAGAGAAACATGAATAAATGTTAGAATTAAAAAATCAAGTTTTTCTGGGTGGTACTGCAGACACCAATGTCAGATGAAATAGCAAAAGAATATTAGCAGTATCAAAATGCTGGTTTAGAAATGTAGCTCCTAAAAGGCATCACAAGGAAATGATGAACTGAGCAAAAATCATTGATATGGAAAGAAATGTATCCTTATTTTTCTTTCAAGGATGAAATACATTCTGACAAGTGTGTGATGCTCTGATAAAATAGTAGTCCCCCAATGGGTCTCTATTATGTTATCGAAAGCTGAAGTAAGTGAACACCTGTTCGCCAACCAATAAGAAGCGAACTGTCATTTCCACGAATGGCCACTACAGCTAATTTTTTCCTATGGGGAGAAAAATTGCTTGGCCATCGTTGTGAATTTGCCCTTTTCCCCACTGTAGTGCGATCTTGGAGTTGGAATATTTAGTTAGGGGGTTGAAGCCCCCCACTTTGACAGGTTTTGAATACTGTCTCATTTCTGGTTGGCCAAGCGATTTTTTCCCCTATGAAAAAAAAAATGCTGTAGTGGTCATTCACAGAAATGATAGTTCACTGTTTAGTGGCTGGCAAACAGGCGTTTGCTGACTTGGGATTTTGATGTTGTAATATAGACCTGTTCCCAATCAACTGAGAAAACTAATGCTTGAAAAGAGACACATTCACGCCTAGAAATAGTAATGTGCAAAGAAGGATCAAGGCGTGTAACATTTTTACCAGGAATGTCAACTGGGATAGAGAAAGCAGTAGAGAGCTGTGATATCTGCAATACATACCATAGAAACAATCTTAAATAACAGACAGTAACCTACCCATTCACAAATCATCCACACAACAGAGTGGGCCTAGATTTGTAATAGTTCAGAGAAGACATGTATCTCATCTGAGGAATATTATTCCATGTTCCCTGAAATAATCAAACTGATAGGCACAACAGGAGCAGGTGTCATTACTGCATTAAAGCCAATAGTCTCAAGGCAGGGGGGGGGGGTAGCTGTTGTCTGCATATCTGAAAATGGCTCACAGTACACAAGTCTGAAATTCAGAAGGTTTACATGAAGGGAATTCAGGTATATAATGTTCATTCTATACTATCTTCCATTCCAGGAGTCAAGAGGAAAAAAATAGCCAGTAAATAATCTCAAGAGAAAATGCTATAGCAACCGGTTTGATAATTGTTATCTTGCAATTATAGAATTACTTTCATTGTGCAGTAATAGAATGCATGAATACTACACTGCAGGAATTCAGCCTCTCATCAGCTCAAATGTTAATGAACACATTGTCTGCCTTCACAAAGGAACCAGACAGTTGGATGGGTATTCATAAATTCACCCCTGGTATGACTGTCCTGTCCTTGAAAACAGAGGCAAGGCCTAAGGGTCAGTACCAGCAAGGAAATAGCCTTGCAGTTCAGTTGCCATGTAACTACTGTGATCTAATAGCCTTGCAGTTCAGTTGCCGTGTAACTACTGTGATCTTAACAGAAGGTGAACTGCAGATTACATAATTCATCTATGTTACTGATGCCTGAAAGTCAGTGTAAATTAAAAGTAATGCTGGAAAGGATTCAGCAGATGTGGAAGTATTACTGCTATCGTAACTATAAACATTTACAAGATTTAGATGTTAGAGATAAAGGAGGCCATGGGAAAGTCTGCAGCCTTAAGCTGTACTTATTGGTAAAGCAAATGAATCCAGATCTTCTATACTTCTTGGGAAGAGGGTAAGCTATACAAAAATATATTGTAGACATTTAAACAAGATAAACAAATTAAGTTATAGAAAGATGAGCTAACTAAAGTATCACAATCAATCCTGTTGCAAGAAAATAGAGACTGTGAAAACTGTGATAGTCAGGAGGCATACCTCTTAACTGTCAAGAATTTCACTGAATGTCCAGATTTTTGACTTATATTTTTAGTCTGCTCCTCATAAAATTTGTGTTTTTCAGGGAAATCATTGAGAATTAAAGTCACTAATTAATGACATACTTTTGAGTTGACTGAATGACCATCAAAAAATGCACGTTAAAACAAAACCTGTTATATGAGCAACTTTCTAAGTTTGTAAGAGCAGTATTTACAAAGAAAAAAAACCCTACCCATTCACAAATCATCCACACAACAGAGTGAATGGTCTGTAGTTACAAAGACAAGCATCTAGAGCATTTCTCCCCAGGCCTCCGCTGAAAATTGGTTCGTTCCAAGTTGGACTTTACTGGTAAACAAATGTTAAATAAGTAAATAAATAAAATATTTAAAAAAATGTCCCTGATTGTGAGCCTTTGTCCCTCAATTAGGTTTAGCTTTGTCAAAAATTCTTGTGCTACGTGGTTGAGAGGTATGTTACGGAGTACAGAGAGGGAAAGAAAGAGAGAGAGCGAGACACCTGGTGCTGTTTTTATGAATGGTTTGTAGTGCAAAAAGAATTGACTCAAAAGCAAGATCAGATGTTCAGTACAAGAAGCCCTGTTAAATTCTCCAGACATGGCAGACCATTGAAGAAACCAGATAGATAAGTGCACTGTTCCAGAATTAAAAGGTTTCTATGGAGTGAAAATTCCATTCTTAAAAAATATTTCCTTTAAGGTGTAAAATTTAATTTTGATGTAAAAAGCCTATGACATGCAGAATATAATACAAAGATTAATCTTATAATGCTCAATGCAACATAATGTGCAATACCTCATAGTAGGACATCATTATGTAATAATGGGTCTGAGTATTAACTATGTATGTATTTAGTTTATTATGAACTATAAGTTCATAAGTTCATAGGTTGGTATTAAGTTAATGACCCCTGGGGCCCTTACAACCTACATGCCCACCCCAAACCCATTTGGTTTCTGAGTATCACGGTTTCTATAGGTGGGGCAATGTTAGTAGGGAGATAAATAAGGGATTTGTAGGTAGGGGGTGTTGATTATTATTTGCTCCTTTTCATGTATATGCAGCTATATGTCTGTTATTGGCATTTGGCCTGGGGCAGGTCAGAAAATGAGCCACCATTTAGGGCTACTTCATTACCAAGTTAGCAAAGAAAATAAATATAGTATATGCTATACCTTTTAAGTGCTAATGCTCTAGCTATACTGATTAGCATGTCATGTGGTACACACAGTTCTGGAGAAATCAGTTTCAGTATAGATTTCATAGAACATAGACCACAGACCATAAATGTTGTCTGAGTGTTATTTATTAAGCTTCCTGGCATTAAAGTTTCTCATTGTCACTGTGTATGGTAAAGTATGAGATAGTTTCTGCTGTGTTATTGTTAACTAGCTTTAACTTGTGACTTGACTGGTGTTTTCTTAGCATGTCAGAAATAACACTTGATGTAGAAATGTCAGGTAGGGTATGATGATGTGAGGTTGTGCCAGCTATGCCAGAGAGAGTAGGGCAGTGCATGTGTAACATATTCCAGCTTAGCTAGCTGGAGTTTTGTAAAGAATTTTATGTTATTTGTATATCAAACTGATTTGAACAGATGCATCTGTTAAAAATGTATTTGTAAAGCTGCTTCTGTTAAAAATGTATCAACAGTGGGTCCTGCTGGACAGAAAAGCAATATACATGTATGTTAGGCTATATTGTGGTAACTACTTAAATGTATATATGTTAACAGAGGATGCTGGAAGGGAAGCAATTAAGTTCAGGTCAGCTTACCCTAAGAAAAATAGCTTGAAATTAAATTACTTGGTTTAGACCATAAAGATTTTATCTCACAGGCCTGAATGCAACCAGAGACACAATGTCTGATCTGGAATCCTGCTGTTATTGTCCTTAGTGGTGAACTAATTGCTACCCTGGGGTCCCAGAGAATGGCTTGTTAGTTTCTACAAGAAGGATGAAAGTATTGGAATTGTTTTACAGTCCCCAGATGCCTTAGTAAAGCTTTAATTGTGTATTGTGACACATCTGTGATAGATTCTGGTTCAGCTTCTAGTTGGGGGTAGTGTGGGAACTACAGAATCAGGTGACCAGATGTGATGTTATTCTATAGCCAGCACTGAAATTACTTGCGATATTATTGAGAGATGTGATAGTGACACTCATCACTCTATTTTTGTGAACCTGTCAACAAAGACCACTCATCCACTTCATCTTGCCTTGCTTTAGTAAGAAACCAGGGAATTATAATTCTTCAGTCAGGTAGGAAAATAGTGAGATAACTAAAAGTATTGTTTTTCTGTATCTGTCTGAGTCTTTCCATCTGTGTTGTTTTTATATTTTTTGTGAATTGAAACTCTGGTGTTTATTGTAAATAGATATTCAGTATTTTCATGTTTGCTATTTTATTATTTAATATTAAATATATCTATATCTTTCATTGTGGCTGGTCTTTTAGAAAATAGTTTAACCATTGAGAGAACTGCATTTATTTGGTGGGACTGTAGGCGTCATGCTCCTGAAAGTCTTCTTCTTAGAAACACTACTGTTTGTATTAGTATTAATTTTAGTAAGAGTAATTGGGTACACTAATAAGAGCTTTAAAGTAGCTGGCTGGTGGCAGTGAATGTACCTTATAGTCTGGACAGTCTGCCAGACTTTCCCAGGTATATGTGTGAAAATCAAATCTTAAAGACTGTGTGTGTCAGCTGCTTGGAACAGTGACACAGAGCACTGGTTTCTACAGAGAGAAAGGTGGAGTCTTATTTGGGGTCTGGGGACGAAGTTTAGCCCGAAGTTTGGAGTGTGCTTGGTCCAGACAGCTGCATCTGAAGATACTGTGTGTATCCATTTTTTGTTCTAAGTGAATGTTTCTCACTGGTGTCTGTGGTGAGGATTGAGGCTCCTTGATTACTGGCCCAGAGGAGAACTGTCACATAGGGTATCAACATGCAAGTTAACTCAGCTAAGTTTATAAGTTAATATGTAAGTACTAAGCAATCAATCTGCAGACTATTAAAAGCCTAGCCAAAAAAAACTATTCTAAAGCTTCCTGCAACCTCAAGGATGGCAAAAGAAATCAGACCATGGAAGAAAAGTGTGATTTTTTTTATCAATGAAACTAGTTGAAGCAATCAGGAATTGAAGGATAAGAACTGGCAAAGAGAATTTACCAGGAAGTGGATCTGGGATAACTGAAAATTGATTTGTGCTCAACTTAGCATTTTAATTGCTTTATCTAACCCAGAAGAATCACTAAGATATAACAGGAGACTTCCTACAGTACTGTAGTGAAACAGAGCACCACTAAGACAGTCTAGACACACACAAAAAAATGAGGCACAATGAAGGAATTACCATCTGATTAAAATGTAGGAAGGCACAGTCATCATCATCATCAGCCACCTTTTTCCCATTTACTCTATGGGGTATTTGGGAGTGGTGTCAGCTATCAGCATCTCTTTCAATGTACTGCTACTCTTCTTCCCTCTTTGACAGTCATGTCTGACTGTCGCAGGTCTGCTCTCACACAATCCATCCACCTCTTTGCTGGATGCCCTTGTTTCCACTTACTTTCTTCCTGCCTGTCCCAAACCTCCTTCAGCAGACTGTCTTCTGCTTTCCTGCTCATGTATTTGAACCACCATAACTTTTGTCTTTAACCTTCTCTGCAATTGGAGCTACTTGAGTTTTTGTTCTGATGGCCTTATTTCTTCATCTGTCCTTACTAGCAAGAAAAAGAGAATTCAAGCAGGTGAATATTAAGCCTAGTAAAAACACAAATCTAAACAAAAACAAAACCAGGCTCAGATAAAAATAGATTAAATTTAATAATAATAATAATACACGTGCTGACAATTTAACTTTAAATTGCCAGTATATGTATTACTATTGTATTTACTTTATGTAGACAGACGGTCTTTGTTTTTGTTTAGATTTTTTCTTCATCTGTCCCATAGGGTGAATCCTACCATCCATCTCAAATACTTCATCTCTGTCATCTCTAACTTCCTCAAGTGTTCTACTTTCACTGCCCAGGTTTCTGTGCCATACAGTAGTGCTGGTCACACCAATCTTTTGTCACTTTACATTTCAGCTTTTTTTGGCATTCTTCTGTCATATACTACCCCCTGGCACTCAGTGTCTGTTGGCTGCAGCCCCTCCAAATCCAGCTTTCACCTGCTCATTCAGATTTCCCTTCTCAACCACCACTCCCAGGTACTTGAAGCTATTGTCTTGTTCCACTGTTTTCCCTTTCATCTCAATTCTTAGCTTCTTATCATTTCTCCCATTTCCTGCCATTACAACTGTATTATGTATACTTAGTTTCAGACCATGTGTCTTCACTTTTGAATTCCATTCCAGCAACCTGAGTTGAAGATTTTGTTCAGAGTCTGCCTGTAATGCTGCTTCATCTGCATACAGCAACGTTGTTGATCTGTAATGTAGCCCATCACCACTATGAAAAGCAATGTGCACAGAGCTGAACCATGATGCACACCCACTCCCACTGGGTACCCCTGTGTGAGTCTGAACACTTGTGTCAATGGTTCCTATTACATAGCCCTCATTAATTCTACAAATATTTATGGGATTTCAAATCATTGCAGGACTGCCCAAATCATCTTTCTTAGGACCTTGTCATATTTCTCCAAGTTTAGGAAGGCCTAGTTGGACTCTTTCCTCATCTCTACTTCTTCTCAACTATCTGTCTCATTGCAAACATAAGGTCATTTGTGCTGCATCCTGATCTGAATTCAAACTTCTTATCTCCCATCTTACTTTATATCACTCTCTGTATTTGTTTATCAATCACCCACTCCAGAATTGTTATGCATTGTGACAGGATACCTCTATACCACCCACAGTTATAAACGTCCCCTTTGTTCTTGTACACTGGCATTAGTATGCTTATTCTGCCATCATACTGCTGTAAGTACCCTCAGGAACCATTTCTCCCCTAACTCATCCAACATCTTTATCATATCTGTTGCAACCTCATTTGAGCCTGCTGCTTTCCCTGACTTCATTTTCCTTAGTGCTGTTCTTACTTCTTCTAGGGTGGTCTCCTATTTATTTATTACTTATTTGACATTTGTTAGCCAGGATAGTCCGACTGGGTCACATAACCCATTTTCAGTGGAGGCCCGGGGAGAAAAACCTCTATAATTATACATATGCATAGGTAGATTACAAAGAATCACAACCAAAATGTTTGTTAGGACTTTACATAATACATTGCTGCTACATATTTTATAAGACTTTACACAAAACAATATTACAGGTTAAAATTGAGAAACTAATGTGTGCAGTTACTTCTTCTTTAGTCTTCAGTCTTCTTTCATCGTAGGCTATTTCTAGGGCAGTACAGTTACTTTGGGGTTTTCTTCATTCAGAAGCTGCTAGAATTACTCCTTCAACTATCTCTGATTTCCTGTGGGCTGGTGAGCAGTTTGGTGTTGGCAGCTCTTATAAAGGATGTCTGATTATCTTCATTATCTTTCTGCCTTTGCCCTGCAGACTGATAGACCTTCTTTGTGCCATCTGTTGAGTGACCTTCCAGAAGCTGGTAGAGTGCCTCTGATGCCTTGCTCTTTGCTATTGCAACTGCTGTCTTAACCTCTTTGTCAGTCAGACATTATTCCTTCTTAACCTACTCCATCTTTTCAGTTTCCTACTTTTTTTCTGCACTCCTTCATTTTTTTGATGATTTCCTGGACTTTTGCATTCCACGACCAACTTTCCTTACACTCTTTATTTCCATACCTGGCCTGGCCACACATATCTTCTATAATCCTCTCACATTCTGTTTTGAGGCATTCTATTCCTCATCAGCTCTACCTATTTCCTCTTCTTCCTGAGGTGCTATAGCCCTGAGTAATTACTTGAACTCTTGTGTTTTCTTTCAAGGCAACTTCATGTCTTCAGCCTAGTGTCTGTTGACTTTAGAACCTTCTCTGACCACTGCTTGTAGCTGTTTGTGGCAACCAATGGTTTATTCTGTGGGCTGACTGTTTCACTGGGAATTACTTTGCAATCACTGATTCTACTTCAGTGCCCTTTCTTTACTAGGAGGAATTCTGCCTGAGTTGCATGATGGCCACTCCTGTATATAATCTTGTGACTGTCTGTCTTGCTGAATCATATGTTGGCCAACATAAAGCTATTTGCCATGCAGATGTCTAGGATAGCCTCTCCTTTTATTCTTGTTGACTCACCCATCTGGACCTAGGCAGTCCTCTAATCCTGTTCTGTCTGTCCTGATATGTGCATTCAAGTCCCCTACTATTAACATCAGCTCATGTTGTCCTACTTTATCCGGTAGATCTTGCAACTGCTGTCTTAATGCACTTTTTTCCACACTATCACAACCCTGCCATGTGGCATAGGCTAAGATAATGAATACTGCCCTATCTTTACACTGTAGTCTGACTGCCATGAGTTTGTCACTAACATCCCTCACTGTTTTCAGAAACCTCTCCTTCACCACAATTCCCACACCATTTCTAGCCTATCCTCTTCCTGAGTAGCAGACTCTGTATCCAGTGGCTTTGCTGCACTGCCCTTCCATCTTATCTACTGGATGCAGAGGGTGTTCTGCCTCCTTTGTACCATCATGTTATCAACTCCCAAGCTCTGTCCTGTCAGTGAAAGTGAACCTGTACTGAGTGTAACAGTCCTTAGTTCATGTTTGGCAGACTGACTGGATTTATATCAAACTTTCATTCAGCAGGGCTGTCTCAAGTAGCCCAAGCTGGGCAACTGGACACCAGCTGGCTAGTAGCTTACTGACACAGGACTGCTGAGCTTGATGGCAGGTACAAACTAGCCAGTAGGAGCACATAGACCCATCATACTGTTAGTGTGGGTCCTTGGCTTAGGTCAGAATAGGCCAGGTCCTCAACCCACTTATCATGAGCAAATACCCATGCCTATTTTTTTAGCATTAGTCAATGCGACCACATCATTTTTTTTTACAGTGTCGTGTGGCTAGTCCTGAGACCTTGCTCAGTCTATGATCCATGCTCTCCCATCCAGAGGATACTGCACACTACAGCTGATGCTCAAAGCAGTTGATCTAAACAGTTCTTTCCCTGATAGGCACCATCTAGAGTCTGTGTTGCTGCTCGCAACTTCATTCTTGGGTGCGTTTGAAGCAGAAACACTCAGCATATTTTTAGGAGGTAAAACAAAATCACAAGTTCGAGCAACTGTAGAGTCTTCTCACAGGTTTAATAATCTTCACACAGATATAATAGAAAACTTTGAAACTTTATGCGCTTTTTGTTTGCAACCATGCAAACTTCTTCAGAAGTACTAACACAAAACAATTGACTGTTCTTAAATAAGCACTCAATCAAAAAACATGGGACAAAACATGATTATTTGCTTAAACAGACATTACCCCAAAAGAACAGCATTAGTTCTTCTTTAGAAATTTTTGTCTTAAATAATTATTCATAGACCCGTAATGCATTAAAACATTTATAATAATGAAAATTATAATGAAACAAATTTTAAGAACCGTGAATACTTTCTAAGTAGCAACATCACTACCAACATATCATAATAGGACGTAGTTGGATGAACATTCTGACAGATTTTATCTTTGGAAACTTTTAAGTTTAAGAACACTGGTGATAGAACATGATTCATTCAAACCTGGAACATTAAATGCATTAAGTTTAATCTGCCACATTAATTCTAACTATTCCAACTTGAAAGAAATTGGGCCACCCCTTGTGTCCTGCAGAATGTTATCTATAACCATGAATTTAAATTGGTGATCTGTATTTAAATGGATGTGCTTTGCTAAGGCATTTTCTAACTTATTATGGCTGATAGCATAAAGATGCTCATACATTCTATCCCGGAGCCTACGCTCCATTTTGCCCACATAAAATGCAGGGCAACTTGAGCATCTAGCCAGATAAACTATAAACCTAGTGTTACAGTTGAACCTTGATCTTAGTTTGTACTGTTGACCATTTAGTACAAACAAATTAGTGACATTAACATGTTTACAATAATTACAATTTTCACACTTGGTCATCCCTACTATTCTGGAAACTCTAACTTGACGTTTCTCTAATAAATTCTTCAGATTACTACCACGCTTGAACACTATAGTTGGTGTACTACCCAATTTCTGGGACAGTACCTGGTTACATTTAAATAGATCTCAGTTCTTCTGCACTATTTTAACAATGAAGTTACTTTGAGCATTGAATGTAGTTATAAAGCTACATTGTGTATGTTGGAAGTTCTGAGAAGAAGGCTCCACTAATTCCAACTATTGATGTTTCTAAAGTTGTAGGATTAGAACCTACCATTGGTTTAATAACCAAAATAGGTTTGAAAATCAGCTTATCCCTTTTATAAGAGACCGCGTCGATTAAGGAATCCAACAAGGGTTCTTGATAGCCACGATGCATAAATAATTTTTTCAAGAACAAACATTCTTTATGAAAATTGTCATTGTGACTAGTGATACGTGAAGCCTTGACCAATTGACCTTTGATGACGGACCTTTTTTGATGAAAGGGGTGGCAACTAGAAAAATGAAGAAAGGAATTAGAATATGTACCTTTCCTGAAAATTTGAGCGGTGAAACAACCTAATGTTCTATTTTTAGTTAACCAAATATCCAGGTATGATATAGCATCAATGTTGAAATTATGTGTGAACTGCAGGAAATCTGTTGTCTCATTAAACTTGTCTACCAACTCACACTCTGTTTCTGCATCCCCTTTAAACAGGACAAATATATCGTCCAACTATCTAGTATAGTATGCCAAACATTCAGAAACATTCATGTTGTTTAGCACAAAGTTAGATTCCCAGTGTGCCATAACTAAGTTGGTCACACTTGCTCCACATGGAGAGCCCATTGCCAACTCTACTTTTTGTAAATAAAACTGGTTGTTAAAAATGAAGAAATTGTTAGTAAGTGTAAGATCTAATAGTTCCATCACCAAAGCTATATTCGTACTCAGAGCACCATGTTTATTCATCATTGCAGCCACCCATTCTATGTTGACCTGATGAGGAATACATGTGTATAGGTTGTTGACATCAATTGTCAAAAAGTTGCAGTTTTCATTATATTCCAAGCCATTGATTTTAGACAGAAATGACCAGGAATCCTTACATATTTGGTTTTCTAAAACCACATATTTCTGCAACATTGAGTCGATGACCTTAGAACAAGTATAGGTTGGAGACCCTTGACTGTCAACGAGTGGCCTCATGGGTGGATCTACCAAGTCCTTGTGTATTTTTGGAATACCGAACATGGACGGATATTTAGGGAACAAGGTAACCATGTAGTTAAGTGCTACTTGGTCTATACATCCTTCAATAAAAAGGTCGTTTATACATGTCTTGATTAAATTGTAAGCCTTGTTGACTTCGGACCTAGAGCTCTCCTGATAAGCTTCACTACACAATAACCTTTCCATCCGCTCAATATAATCTACTCTGTCAAATACTACTAGTCCGCCCCCTTTGTCTGGTTTACACACCCGTATGTCTTGTGATTGAATATATTTTAAATGGTCACGTTCATCACTGTAATTATCCCGACAGTATTTAGAATTTGACCTGTGACCGACCATGTACCTAAAGTCCAAGTCACACAACTGTTCAAAAGTCTGAAGTAGCGGATACAATGGGGGGTTAAAGGTACTAGGGATACGAAACACGTGTGCACCTCCTGTATTTACTGAGTTCTCAAACAGTAACTGAAAGTTTAACTTTCTGGTGAAAGTTTGATCTCTATTTTAGCCTTAGCAATATTCATTTGGCGCCAGGGTACATAGGTATGACCTTTAGCTAGAAAGTTCACAATATCTAATGAAATTTCACTTGCAGAAAAATTATAAACTCTAAAATTCCTCATTATTAAAAATTACTCTAGGACCTGGTTGTTGTTATTGTAACTCTACAGGATGATCAAGTGGTGTAGAAAAATTATTGACATCATTTTCAATTCCAACTAGAACCTGTGAGCATGAATCAACAAACACAGATGAAGGGGAAGAAACCCCAAGTGGGGTTGGTACTACCTCACTAAGGGAATCTTCCTCGAACATTACATTTGATTCCTGTTGTATTTCAGTTTGCCCTTATTCCCTTGGAAGTTTCTCTGTTGTTTCAGCCTGGCACCTGTATGGTTGGCTTGCCAAAAAACCTGATGTTCACTAACATTCTGATTATACTGCTGTCTGTTATTGTAATTGTAATACACTCAAGGGCCATTTTGGAGCCTCTCACTCCTCTGAATTTCAGGCAAAGCGAAACCATCACCGCTGAGTTCATTGGTATTATCAAGCTCATCCATCCCAATATTAGACCTGTTGTTTGTAGCCAACAGTTCATCACCAAGTTGGACCATCTGACCTGTGGTCAAGCTGTCTGCCTGAAGCAATTCTACCCCTTGTTGGTTGAACACAGCCTGACCAGGACGCCAAACTTGGGCAGGCAAGGGGGATGGATAGGCTACCCCTTGACTGTAAGCTTTACAGTCACGGTCCAATTTTTTGATTTTGTTACCCTTGAGCTTACTCATATGCTGGTTGATGCTGGAAAATACTCTACTATATTCAAATTTATATCTCACAAATTCAGAATCAGTATGCACTTTATTGTCTAAATCCATGATTGTATTTGATATGGATTCGACAAATAATGAGTAATGTTTAATCATTAACTCGATGAGTTTGAAACCTTGTTTGTCGAAAAGTTGAATTAACTCAGTATGAAAAGGTGAGTCTTTGACTAGCCCAGTAGGGTATTGAAATCTACGCAAGCCTTTTGGGACCACTTTCTGGTTTAAACATTCTTTGAAGTAAGATATATCTAACTGAGTTTTTTTAAGCTTCAAAAGGTGAGCATCTAACAGTTTCAAGTTGTAAACAATGTCAGGAGAATCCAAGTTATTACCTCTCACCGGCTGAGAAACACCAGAAGAAGACGATTCAGCCCTGGAAAAAGAGTAATTACCCGAAATCCATGTTACCAGAGTCAAAGGGTTACCGGCACAATCCTGTAAATAAACAGGGCTGGTCTGGCAGTCAACCGATGAATGAGATTGAGCAGCCTCTTGCTGGTTAGTAGTGTCCTGACCCTGACAACACAGTAGCTGGTTAGACGGCTGATTGGAAGTAGAACCAAGCGGTACTCTAGCCCTTACAATGGGGCCTTGAGCTGACGGTGGCATTGATACATCCGCTTAACCTCCGTCATTAACAGCTGCCTGGTCCGCAAAGCATTCTCATTAACCGATGAACACACTGGCAACACTCCTTCTTGTTGGTTGATGAAATTGCCACCACTATCCACCCGTGGCAATCCATTCATAGCATTGACATTAAGGGGAAATAAATCTTTAAGCTCCCGCTGATTTTGATCTAGTTGATCGAGCCTTGAACAAATAGACTCAATTTTACTAACCAGTGATGCAAGTGCTTTGTTATTTAGCAAGGAAACATTTACATCCATAACTGGAATTCCCGCCATATTGTCTTCACCTGAAGGTGGCACAGTTACTATGAGTTCATCCTGTGAATACAATCTCTGACTCGAAGCTGAACCAGACGCCATCACAAACTGAGGGAAAACCAAGGCAGGTGGGAGGAATCTAGATTTACACAGATTTACTTTTAAAAGATTAAAAATAGACATTACAGGAAGCAAAATAAAAAAAATAGATTTATTTTGCAAGATTTACTAAGGATAACAACAATCATTTGTCAAACATGTCAGAGAATTTTTGAAAATGAATTGAACTTGTATTATATTGAATAAAGATGGGGTGCAGCCATACTTGGAGTTTGTATGTCAGTTAGCCAAGACATTTTTCAGGTTAAATTGATGGCAAGAATCAGCCAACACCTGATACTCAAGTTCAGACAGAAGGTATGTCTCCAGGAATTGAGGAAAGCTGGGTAGATAATCCATTTAACAAAGTAAAAAAAGATGCTTTTCCAGTGCCTGACAATTTAAACAGTTATTTTTTATGGGACCTAAAGGAGTCACTATATCCTATTTTACTTTTGTTGTTTCAAGAAATAATGAAAGTGGGTTTTGTTTCATCTGAATGGAAACATGCTCATTTAATACCTATCTTTATAAAGGTAGTGCTGAAAAGGCAGACAGTTATAGATTTGTTAATTTGACAAGTTTAGTGGTTAAGCCCTTTGAAATGGTACTTCTCAGCTACATTGTTGTAAGTACATCCTGAGTGGAAAACTACCAACATGGATTTGCAAAGGGATGAGTCTGTAAAAGTAATCTAATATCATTCTATACAAAGGTGTTCTAAGCAGTGGACAAAGGCCTTGTGACTAAAATGATATGTTTAGACCTAGCAAATGCCTTTCACTGAGTTCAACACAATTCCATAATCACATCATAGGTTCATAGGTTCATAGGTTCATACTAGGCTATCTGCCCTAGGGCATTTATAAGCCTAGCCAGAGTGTGTTTGGCTTTCGCCACCCATTTTAAATTAATTTTGCTATGCCCTTTTTCGAGGTTAGTATACTGTGCCTTTGTCTAACAGTGACACAGAAGTGATACCCAGGGTAAACATACGATCTCCCATCCACTCATCAAGATTCCTCTTGAAGAGAGTCAATGAGGGACTCTGCCTAACCTGGACTGGGATTTTATTCCAGAGTGAAGGGAGCCTCATCAGTGAAATTAAGAACTACTAACACTTAAGTTATAAGATGGGGTAGGTAGGAAATCACTAGTCAAGATCGCAAACACTACTTCATACAAATATGATGTATTAGGGTTGTATCACAGGGCTTAGTCCTGTCCTTACCTGTTGTATATTTTCATGTCTACCTTACCATTTGATTCTACCTACTGGGTGCAAAAGTTTGCTGATGACACTAAAGTATCATATATTGTTATCAAAGATAACTGACCAGACACATTTCCAGGGGTATTTAAATGAACTATATAAATGGTTCCTTTACAGCCAAGTAACTTGAACTCAAAAAAAAAAAAATGCTTTATTTTGCCTACAGGTGAACATAATGTGGAATATCCATATCCCACTACCAATAATCTCATCTTGAACGTAGTTGTAGTTTTGAGGAAAATGGATTTTAGCGACCATACAGTTTATCACGATTTAGTGTAATCAGTACAATTCTGTGCTCCTCAAGGAGCTCTACAGGTCTGCTGCCTCTGTATGTAAGTATTGTGAGACTCATGCCAGAATATGGAGATGGATTTTACACATGAACAGGATGCAACAACCCTTGAAAGAGTTCAGAAAATATATATATAAAATAATAATCTAATTGTGGAATTAAGTAATGAAGACATGTTAAAGACACTAAAAGTATTCTTCACCTTTTATTGTGAAACAAAATTTATGTATACAAATGTGCACATAACAATACATTGGCTGCCACTCACAACAACAGAAAAACTACAGTGAACAATAATCTCTGAGTGAGTATTGCAGTAGTAAACGCCAAAATGAGGGGAAGGACTCTTAAAATCTGAGCAGATATTAGATCAGTAGAAAACATGAATTCTTTTAAATCCAAACTTGATTCCTTTTTTGGTGATAAAGTACATTAGACTGTATCTCAGTGGAGATTGGATTGCAGTGACCTGCTGTGACATCATTAGCCTACCTTCTACATTGAAACATTAGACAGTTATATCTATATAATAAAGATAGTGATAAAAAAAAGAAAATGAGGGAACCAAGAATGGAACAAAATAAAAGGAGCAACAAAGGCTGGAAAAGAAGATTGGGAGAGAGATGATTGATATGGTCAGCATATGGATTAGCAGTTTGTGTCAGAAAGCTTTCAGGGGGCAGAAGCTGTGAGGCTTGAAAGAAGATGGCAGCATTTTAGAGAAAACTATGAGAGCTACTAATGATAGCAGTGTATTGGATAATCAGGGGAGAAAGCACAGGGTGGGACTACACAGGAGGTGGAGTCAACAAGAGGCCATTAGGGAAGATGAGTAGGAAAAGATAGGGGGACAACAGCAAAGGACAAAAAGTCACAGACAGAAAATGTCATAGAACAGACAGGTGCTGTGATACACAGTAATGTGAAGGGTAACGGTCCTGTTATCAAGCAAATGTAGTATAATGTACTTGACTGATATCTTGGGGTGTAATGACAAGAGGGGATGTAGTACTAATGGGTATCCTTTCCATGTCTACATTTCCTATTTTTAAATAAATATATATATATATATATATGTATATATATATATATATATATATATATATATATATATATATATATATGTATATATATAGATATATATATATATATATATATATATATATATATATATATATATATATATATATATATCTATATATATATATATATATATATATATATATATATATATATATATATATATATATATACCTGCATGTAGAACCCAAATGATATATGTAGATGGTTACAAGTGTACAGTTCTGCTTCTTGCAATAGATGAATTTCATTTTTTATCTGTTATTCATAACTTATACATATTTATATTGTTTCAGGTTTCAGAAGAGAGTAGCACTGTACATAGCAGCATTTTTTGGCCATCTTGATTTGACTGACTGGCTGCTAATGAATGGCACGCGGCCTGAAGAACCAGTTGGTGTTCACCCTTATCGAGAATGGTGCCAAGAAACTGACCACCCTGATGTAAACAAGTGCCCAGTGCATGCAGCTGCTGAAACAGGTCAGCTTCTAACCTTGAAGGCATTTGTCAACAACAATATCCTGTGCCTCGAATGCCGGAATTTACAGGGTCTCACCCCACTTAAAATATGTGTTAAGCATAAGCATGTTGAATGTGTTTTGTATTTTGCCACAAAAATGTGGTCTGTAGTTACCTGCAATGGCATTTCACTTCCTGTAAGAGTACTTGTCAAAACTAAACAGTGGCTTGTCAAAGCTCGAATACGTCTACTTGTCAAAAATCGGTTTACACAGTCATCAGTGTTCAGGACCAGAGTTGGAGATTTGGTGTTAATTGATGGTTTTATGCATCCTGAAATGACTTCCAAACCAAACTCCAAAGTCATGAAAAATGGGGGAATCAGTAAAAGTTGTATACTGCCTGCAGTAACAGGACATGATAAGCTAAATAAGAAAGATGCTATAAATATGAAGAAATGGCATCAGAGTTTGCCAAATTTAAAGTTACCATCAATAGAAAAGGATAATGCAGCAACCAAAAATGCTGGAGTACAGCATACAGAGAAGGAAAAACAGTTGTCAGCATTGCCCATAAAATGTGAAAGCATGAACAAAAATATATGGAAAACTAAAGTACCACTTCCTCCCATCTCTAAAGACACTAACCCAAGACCACAGTTTTATTACACTGCACCAAATGCATCCTTCATCTTGACCTCATCATTGGAGTCATTTTCACATCACAGTGGAAGAACCCCAAGAGAGAATGCCATTTACTGCTTAGCTCTTGCAAGGTAACTTTTTTGGTCATTTTCTTATATCTGTTTCCTTTCTTCTTTATTCTGCATGCAAATGCCGGTGGAGCTGAACTGTGATGAAAATTTCAGGATAACAAGCTTTGCAAGATATAAAGAAGTGCCAGATAACAAGAAAGTCAATAAAAGTGCTTTGTGATGTTCCATATATTACATCATTCAGTGCAGACAAGTGCTGTGTGATGTCCCATATATTACATCACTCCATGCAGACCAGCAGTATAGAGGAGGAGAGGAGAAGGAGGAATGCTGCGACACAGCAGCTGCTGGATGGAAAAAAGAAGGGGCCACTAAAATCAATAAAAGCACTGCATTTTGAAGTATAAATAACTAAAAAAAAGGTACCTTAGTATTGTCATGGTAGCACTACTGCCTGTCATATGATCTACCAGGTTTAGTAACTAAGCTCATGCTATCGGATGCCAATCTTATTTTTTGGGAGAGCATGGGTGCTGACTATCTGTCAGTCTCATATGAGAGGGTGGGGTTGTCATTTGTGTGGATTACTCTTGTATGAAAATACCAAATGAAAGGAAGGTCACGATTAAGTTGTACAAATTATGCAGTGTACTGTAACAGGCCATCTGCGTTACTAGGCAGACTGGCTACAAATAAATACATTAAACAGGCTCAGGAAGTCATTTGTGTCAAAGCATCCTACCGTCACCCAGAATGATGCCTCAGAACAAACAGAAAATGACTGACTTTAACAACTGACTTAGTTTCTGGTGTCATTCCAAGGGGATCCAGTACCTGACAACCTGGGAGGACATGATTGACAGACCACAATGCTTTGCCAGAAACGGCTTTCATCTTTCTCCCCTGGGCTTCAGGCTTCTGGCAAAGGCTCTTGCCTCCCCATAGTGCCTTTTTTAGCCAAAGTCATGAGGACAAAATTACCAATAGGAAAAATTCTTCTAAACGAAATGTAAAAGTCATGCTGCTACTAGGATTCTTAACATGGAACGGCACTCATTGCAAGCATTTCTCACCCTGGAAGATACTGACATTTGTACAGTCACTGAAACCTGGTTCAAAGCTGTGGAGAGAACCCCAGCCTTACCAGGTTACTTGTCTTTCCATACTTTTAGACCCCAAACAGAGGGCTACAATGCCAAAGGAGGTAGATTTTCAATATTTATCAAAGACATTCACACCTCCAGGCTGGTCAAACAGTATGATGCACAGGAGACACTCCAGATGCAGTTAACTATTGACAAAACACCTATTCAAATCATAGCTAGCTACAGATCCCCAACCATAACTCAGGAGGCCCACTTCACCTATGTGGACTTACTTGAATCCATCAAGATTCAATCCTCTACCCTAATTCTGGGTGACTTTAACTATCCAACCATAGAGTGGAAGACCTATTCTAGCTCAAACACAAATGCCCAGAGATTCCTAAACTTTGTCAGTGCCAATGCATTGGATCAGCTGGTCGACACCCCCAAAAGAGGTGAAAATATCCCGGACCTGGTACTAACCGACATGAGTACCCACTGTAACACCCCTACAGTATCATCCTCCTTGGTAAGATCCATCCATAAAGCAATCACTTTCGAAGTCACCAGCTCCCCTGACCCCGCCCTTGGCAGGGTCGAACAAAAAAACTTTTCCAGAGCTGACTATAACCTCATGAGAGCAGGTATAAGCAGCTTCACAGCAACCATTCTTTCAGTTGAATCAGGCACTAATGTCCAAGCCTACACCAAAAAACTATATGAGCACCTATATAACTGCATGGACTCAGCAATACCTGACAGGACCAAATCATCTTCCTCAAGGAAGAGTAAACCTGTCTGGTGGACAGCAGCAATAAACTGACTTTGCTGTCCAGGAGCAAGAAGGAGCAGGTACCAAGTTGGAAGTAATCTCGCCCTTGTCTGAACAAGCAAATAAGGTCATTGATGAAATCCTCTAAGGCTAACTTCAAGTCCAAATTGGCCACATCCACTTAGGACAATCACAAGGCCTTCTTTGTATACATCCGCATTTTCATAGGTAACTCCCAAATCTGCTTTGAATTGGTGGTCATGAATACCACATACACAAACGCCATAGATATAGCCAACCTGCTGACAGACAAGTTCAGTGAAAAAATCACCCCCCCCTGTCCCCCCATCAGTAAACCAGGACATCCCCAGCACCTACCCCCCTCCCCTCATCACCAGGGAGCAGGTTATTAATGTCCTCTCAAAGGCAAAAAATACAGCCTCCATGCGACCCAGCAACATCCCTGGCTGTGTCCTACATGAACTCAGGCAAGAGTTGTCAGCACCACTAGGCACCCTATTCAACCAAAGCCTGTGCACCAGCTTCATCCCAGCAGAATGGAGGACAACCACTGTCATCCCTCTGCACAAAGGTGGAGTGTCCACTGATCCAGGCAATTATAGGTCAATCAGCCTAACTAGCCTGATCTGCAAAGCCATGGAACACATTATCATGGACCTTATAAAGAAGGACATTGGCAACCTCCAAACACTTGATCCCACACAGTTTGGTTTTGTCAAAGGAAAATCATGCCTGTTAAACCTGGTCGCCTTCTTTGAAACAGTCACCAAAGCCATAAATGAGGGCAAAACAGTGTACACTGCCTACCTTGATCTAGCCAAAGCCTTTGACACTATTCCCCACTTGGTCAAAATAAATAAACTCTCCCAGCTAGGCATCAACCCATATATTACCACATGGTAGCTTACTGGCTCACTGATAGAACCCACTCAGTCAAAATAGGGGAAGCCACCTCTAGTAGTAGACCCATAACAAGTGGCATACCCCAAGGATTGGTCTTGGGACCTCTACTGTTTGGGATATACTTTTCTGAGGTGCAAGCCAAACCCAGTGGTCTGTGACTAACCAAGTTTGCAGATGACTGCAAGCTGGGCACTGTCATAAATTCCCCTAGTGATGTGAACATCCTACAAGAGGGCCTTAACCAAACTAATGACTGGTGCCAGAATCATGGCTTCAAACTGAATGCTAAGAAATGCATCATTATCCCTTTTGGGGAAAATGGTGGTCCCACTAATTATCACATTAATAACAATGTGCTAAGCATGCAATCAGTCATGAGGGAGTTGGGCACCCAAGTTGATAGCAATCTGACTTTTGACCACCATGCTACCTCCATTGTATGGAAGGCTTTCTACATGGCCCATCTCATAAGTAAGAGTATTTCATCCAGGAACAAAGAGGTCTTAACATCCCTGTACTCCTCCCTTATCAGATCCATTATCGAGTACAATGCCTCCTTCAGCATGTACCTTGCCAAGCACATGCAGCAGTTAGAGAGACCACAGAGGTTCCTGACCAGGAAAATACAGGGTCTCAAACATCTGTCTTGTACAGATAGACTAAAAGCCCTGTCCCTCTACTCAGTCTCATACAGACTGCTCAGAGGTGACTTGTGTCTGGCATACAAGGCCATCTCAGACTCAGCCTTGATGGAGTTGCTGCATATCCATAAGTCAAACTCCACTCACGCAACTAGCATGCAAGGTCTCAACCTGGTCTGTGACATTAATAGAACTTGTTGGCAGGATAGATTTGTGTCCCAATGACTCCTCCATCTGTGGAATAGACTTCTTCTCCATATCAAGCAGAGTACCTCACTAGCCCTCTTTAAGAGGAACCTGGACGACTGGATGGGAAACAGAAAATATACTCCTGGGATCCCACCTGTGTCCCTGCTGGACAAGGAAAACAGGTGCTGACTTTGTAGGAACATGGGTGAACTTCTTGGCTAAGCTTATAAGAGCCTCTGGGCCAATAGCGTAGTATTGTCCTATGAACTTATGAACTTAAACCTTTGCATTGCACAACATCTTAACTTTGATACCTATCAAAATTAAAGTTACGTACCAGACTAGAATGACTACAATAACACATTCAGTCTTAATCATAAAAGTTATAAATAGGTTTCCATGGGAAGCATAGATGTTCATAGGAGTAACAAAAGGTAAAAAAGTTATGGGTATGCCTCAGACAGGGTACTTGCAGAACCCTTTCAGAATTAGGTATAGTTTGTTTGTGTCTTTCGGCTTTTCCTGGTTAGGGGTCGCCACAGCAGAACTCCGGTCTGCTAATGATTGGTAGTGAATTTTTACATACCGGGTTACCAGCCCTGACGCACAACCTTTAATGAAGGCATGCCCCATTCACGTATGCCTCCACACAGAAGATGCTCTAGCTGAGAATTGAACGGGATAA
Source organism: Protopterus annectens (assembly GCF_019279795.1). Lineage (NCBI taxonomy): Eukaryota > Metazoa > Chordata > Ceratodontiformes > Protopteridae > Protopterus > Protopterus annectens. Next base: position 833,605,781 of record NC_056734.1, read on the forward strand.
CATCTTGCTATGAGGTGACAACGCTACCGCAGCACCATCACCGCAGTCAGAATTAGGTATAGTAAGGCACAGAATTCTCATGTGAGGTTCTAGAGGGGATCCCATGCATAAACTTGTTTGCCATTTTGGAGCAAGTAGTTATACAGAAACAAATGTTATACTTTAAACAGACTAAGTGTGGTAGAACTGGTGAATAAACACACAAAAGCATTTGAAAACATACAATGTGGGGTGGCAGAAAAATAGAAAAAATAAAACTGCCACCACAAACGCAATAAGTCTTTCCAAATTAACAAGACATATTAATGAAAAATAACATCTTTAGAAGAGACTGTGATGATGTGAGGTATTGCCAGCTATGTCAGGAGAAGTAGGGCAGTGTTTCTGTAAAAATATAACAGCATAGCTAGCCGGAGTTTTGTAAAGAATTATATGTCATTTGTATATCAAACTGATTTGTACAGGTGCTTGTGTTGAAAATGTATTTGTAAAGCTGCTTATAACTCTGGTGTTTATTTTAAATAGATATTCAGTATTTCATGTTCTTTTATTATTTATTATTAAATATATTTGAACTTTTCATTGTGGCTGGGTCATTTAGAGAATATTTTAACCTTTGACAGTACTTATATTTATTTAGTGGCACTGTGGCCGTTCCTGAAAGCCTTGCTGTTCAGTCAGCATTACCACTGGTATTAGTATTAATTTTGTTCAGTATAATTGGGTACCCTGGTAAGAGCCTTTGAGTAGCTGGCCTTGTGGGGGTTCTGGTGGCAGTGTATCTACCTTATAGCCTGGGCAAAGGTGGTAGAGCTAGTAAAGCTGCACCAGACTTTCCCAGGTGTGTGTGTGTGTGTGTGTGTGTGTGTGTGTGTGTGTGTGTGTGTGTGTGTGTGTGTGTGTGTGTGTGTGTGTGTGAAAACCAAAGCTCAAAGAGAGTGCATGTGTCAAGGTACTTTGAACAGGGACACTGAGAGTACTGATTTCACAGAGACAGTGCTGCAGGACTTGGCTTGAAACACCTGGCTAAGGGCTTACTGTAACTCTATAGCTGTGTCAGTGGGGATTCTTATTTGGGAACTGGAGAGAGAGAGAGGGAAACTCACCTACAGGACTGGAGTGTGCTCCTTGTGTGCTCCTAAGGGAAATTGTACTTGGTGCAAAGAGCTGCACCTGGAAATTCTGTATGTCTATTTTTGTTCTAAGAATGTCCCTCACCAGTGTCAGTAGTGAGGATTGAGGCTTCTCAATTACTGGCCCAGAGGAGGGATGTCACAAGGGTATAGGTTAATGTGTTCCCAGACAGGATCATGTTCCTCATGCCACATTTCTCAAGGGTCACTTGAAAAACTAGCTTGAGTCTTCAAAGGGGAGAAATGTGATGATGTGAGGTATTGTGAGCTATGCCAGGAGAAGCAGGGCAGTGGATGTGTAACATATGCCAGCATAGATAGCTAAAGTTTTGTGAAGAATTATATGTCATTTGTATATCAAACTGATTGGTACAGGTGCTTGTGTTGAAAATGTATTTGTAAGGTTGCTTCTGTTAAAAATGTACCAATAGTGGGTCCTGCTGGACAGAAAAGAAATACACCCATATGTCAGACTGTATTGTAACCGTTGAAATGAATATATTGTAACAGAAGATACTGGAAGAGTAGAGGTTAATCTGAGTCCAGTTAACTTTGAAAAATAGTTTGAAATCAAATTATCTGGTTTAGGCGATAAAGACTGTATCTTACAGTTCTGATTGCAGCCAGAGGCAAAATGACTGTGAAAACCAGGACTAGGAATCCTACTGTATTGTGCTTAGGGGTGAACTAATTGCTACCCTGGAAGTGTGGACATTTTTGAAATGGTTTTATAGCTTCCAGATGCTATAGCACATCTTAAAAAAGCTCTCTGTGTGTGTATTATGACACGTGTGCAGATTCTGGTTCACTTTCTATTGAAGTGGGTAGTATGAGAAACAGAAGTCAGGTGACCAGATGTATGTGATGCCATTCTGTAATCCAGCACTGAAATTATGCTTTAATACTAGATGAGACAGACATATCAGGGATGTCTGTTTGTGAAACCTGACAAAAAAGGAGCACTCACCCACTTCATCTTGCCTTGCTCCTGTAAGTGAACTAGGGGGCAGTAATTCTTTAGATCAGTCAAGAAAATATAGTAAGATTAGTTAAGTATTGTTTTTCTGTATCTGTATAAACCTTTGCATCTGTGTTATTTTTAATATTTCCTGTGATTGAAACTCTGATGTTTATTGTAAATAGATATTTAGTATTTTCATGTTATTTTATTATTTATTATTAAATATATATAAACTTTTCATTGTGGCTGGTCTTTTACAGAATATTTTAACCTTTGAGAGTACTTATATTTATTTGGTGAAACTGTGGTCGCTCCTGAAAACCTTGCTGTCTGGGCAACATTACCATTGGTATTAGTATTAATTTCACTCAGTATAATTGGCTACCCTAGTAAGAGCCTTAAAGTAGATGTCTTTGTGGGTGTTCTGGTGGCAGTGTATCTACCTCATAACCTGGACAAAGGTGGTAGAACTAGTAAAGCTGTGCCAGCTTTTCCCAGGTTTGTGTGTGTGTGTGTGTGTGTGTGTGTGTGTGTGTGTGTGTGTGTGTGTGTGTGTGTGTGTGTGTGTGTGTGTGTGTGTGTGTGTGTGTGTGTGTGTGTGTGTGTGTGTGTGTGTGTGTGTGTGTGTGGATATGTGTGAAAACCAAAGCTCAAAGAGAATGCATGTGACAGCTACTTTGAACTGGGACACTGAGAGCACTGCTTTCACAGAGAGGGTGGTGGAGGACTTGGCTTGGAATACCCAACTAAAGACTTAACTCTATAGCTGTGTCAGTGGGGAGTCTTATTTGGGGCCTGGAGAAAGAGGGAGGGAAGCCCAGCCCCAAGACTGGAGTGTGCTCCTTGTGTGCTCTTAAGGGAAATTGTGCTTGGTGCAGAGAGTTGCATCTGAAAATTCTTTGTGTATCTATTTTTGTTCCAAGTGAACATCCCAAACCGGTGTCAGTGATGAACATTGAGGGTCCTTGATTACTGCCCAAAGGAGGGAAATCACAGAGGTATCACAGAAGGTTAAGGAAGGAAAGAGAGTATTCAGAAAGCAGGAGGAAATTCAAATACAGGGTATGACATGCCAAAGTGTAATATAAAGCAGGTGGAACTGGAGAAGTTATGGTAGCAAGTATCAGATTGATAAGTATAGCAAACCTTGATAAATCTCATAGTAAAAATTTGTGCTGCTGTTGCACAGACAAGGCATATGTTTGTGGCACCACTGACCTGGGTAAAACTAGTAACCTAGATGCTGGGGGGGGGGCTGGGCAATGGGATAATGACAAGGGATTGCCAGGTCATTTCCTCTTAAGGAGTGAGTAGGGGGAGCATCTCAGAGACAGATTTTCCACTAATGAAAGTCTAGTTGAGACTTGGAAGTTGTTGTTGGCATCTGCCTACAAGTGAACCATGGCTGCCTGAGTGGTTACTGACTTGTTTGACTGACATCTCCACAGTCCAGGTTCTGCAAACCTACCCCATGTGCATGTTACTGAGGTATCTGCTATTGAAAATAGGAATAATACAAAAAACTCTATGGCCTTTCTGCATTTATGTTGAACATCTCTGAAACTCAAGCAGTTGCAACTTGAGGACTCATAGTATACCTCCTTCAGTATCACACAAAGATCTTTAAAGAAGAACATTAAGTTGCAGGGGTGCATAGCTAAGGTAGTAAACTCTACAGATACAGAGCGTATCCTCTCATTGCATGGAACTCTAATAAAACCATATCTGAAGCATTATGCGCAGTTGCCACAGCGAGAAAGTCAGACATGGATATTAAAGAACATACATTGTAGAATCACCAAAATGCTGAGGAGAGGAGGGATGCAGGAAGCAGTGGCAGGAAACATTCCAAGAGTTTGGTGTCCACATACTAAAAGAGAGCAGAGTACTGATGGAATTAATATGGTCCTGTCATGTCAATATTCAGGTGAGAGTGATGGAGGGGAGGGGAAAATGAGAATAGATTGAAGCTGGAAAGGAATTTTTATTTTTTGTTTTTTTATTTTTAAATGTGTGATTTTGTAAATACTTTTTTAAAATTATGTGTTTTTACTTTTGTTAGGATAAAGATGGCAAAGAAAAGGATGTATTGTTAAAATGTAGGAAAGATAGAGCCTATGTATCTGCACATTACAAGAACTTTACTGAAATAAATGAGTGTAACTATAGAACATGGAGATCTACCCAGTGACCAGCCCCCCCAGGTAGGTGACACCCCACCTGGTCACTCCCAGAGGGAAGGCTTTAGGCAGGGTACTTTTCTACTGTATAAAAAACACTGATTTGTAACATCTACTGTAGTGCACAACACCGCCCATCTGACTACTATATTTCTCACCTCTTAAGAGGCCAATGTGGATCACAGACCCTGACAATGTGTAGCAAACAGACAAAATGAGGAACACCATATTTTTGCATCGTATGAAAATGCACCTTTTCCATGGTGCCAGGCTGCAGCGGTCTTTCAAGCAAAATCAGTAAGTTGAACTATATATCAACCAAGAATTAACATTGAACATATGTAGACTTATTTTACAAAAAACAAAATGTGTAACTAAAGTAAAAAAATATTGCATAATCTGCAAAAACACTAACATAATAGGTTATTACTAGGCTAACTGCCATTATGAGCTATTTATGAGCTTAGCCAATTATCCCTTGTGAGACTCAAACCCTGCACCTTGTGTTTATAAGGCAAACACATTAACCATTAGGCCACCCTCCTAACCCCAATCAAGAAAACAATCATAAAGTAAAAGCAGCAACTCTGCATGAGAATGATCTCTTGTAACCTATGCACTTTTTCCACTGGGAAATTATATTTCACATGATTTATTACACAATACCTCTCAAGTGTACTTCATTATAAGGAATATTCTTCATTTTGAGTCTTAAAATTTCCATGTTCCTTGAAGTTCCACATTGACCCTATCAGTCACACAAGCGTGTTAAAACAATTTTAACAGATGTTCACATTAAATAATATTGAATCATATTAGTGCATAAAATTATTTGCTGTAAGTATAGAGTAACTCATTTTCCCATCCTGTGAGCTACAAGTTGAAGGGTGTGACTGACCTGAGGCGTACCTCCCTGGACTACATGAAAAGAGACATAGAGGAGCTCTCTGAGCATGTAGCCCAGGCCGGTATGACCCTGACCTTGAGTAGCATCTTACCCTCACCAAGAATGATGCCACAATATGAAGACAAGATGATCAATTTCAACAATTGGCTTAAGTATTGGTGTCATTCAAAGGGGATCCAATGCCTGTCAGCCTGGGATGATATGCTCGACAAGCCATGATGCTTCGCTAGGGACGGCTTACACCTGCCACCCCTGGGCTTTCGGATATTGGCAAAGGCTCTTGCTACCCCATAGTGCCTTTTTTAGGCAAGGCTCAAAAGACAAACCCACCTCCATAGGTATCACAAGGGATAAGAAACTAAGAGTAATGCTACTCAACGCCAGAAGTCTAAACCTCAAGATGCATGCACTCGAAACTCTCCTTAGCATGGAGAACATCGATATCTGTGCAGTAACAGAAACCTGGTTCAGGGCTCCCGAGAGCACCCCAGCACTACCAGGTTATACCTCATACCATGCTTTTCGGCCCCAAAACTTGGACCGAACCACAAAAGGAGGGGGAGTATCGATATTCATCAAAGATACCCACACCTGCAGGTTGGTGGCAAAGCACAAAGCATCAGAGACTATCCATGTGCAACTAACAGTGGGTAAAACTGCTTCCAGTTTATAGCCTGCTACAGACCACCCTCCCAACCCAGGAACCCCACTCGGCCTTCCTGAGAACACCGGAAAATATGAAGGTCTCTCTAAACACCATTATATTGGGCGACTTCAACTACCCAAACATAGACTGGGAGCATTAGTCTAGCTCCAACACCCTAGCCCAAAGGTTCCTAGAATTCATAAACTCAAATGCTATGGAACAACTTGTTACCACTCCCACAAGAGGGAAAAACATACTGGACCTGATCATCACCAACATGGGGACTCTATGCTCCAGACCAGAAGTGTATCCCTCACTGGTAAGATCAGACCATAAACTAATCTCACTGGATATTCACATCCCGACCCCACCCCCTGCCCAGAAAACCACAGTGAAAAACTTCTCTTAAGCAAATTTTACACTCCTCAAAACCGAGGTGGAATCCTTCAAAGCCCCCGGGCCTGTGGAAAATACAGCCCAGACTGCAGAATCCTTTATAAATGCATTCTATGAACACCTTCAGGAATGCATGGATCATGCAATCCCAAATAAAACCAAGACCCAATCCTCCAAAGGCAGACGTCCTGTCTGGTGGACCCCAGCCATAAACAAACTATACAATAGAAGGAGAAAGCTACTATATGATAGAGCAAAATCCCAAAAAGGGAAGGCATCTCTGATCAGTATTAGCAAAAAACTAAGGGCACTCATAAAATCATCTAAGGCCAGCTTCGAGAGAAAAATTGCACAGGACACTAAGGATAATCACAAGGCTTTCTTTAGTTATGTTAGGAACCTGGGTGGGAATTCCCAGATATGCTCAGAATTAGTCCAAAATGACAAAAAATACACCGAACCCACAGACATTGCCAACATCCTAGCTGACAGGTTCAGCGCAAACTTCTCCCCCCCCCCCTCACCACCAAAAGGGCAAATATCTATCCCAGCAGAGTGCTGCCCCCCTGACATCTCAGATGCTCAGGTAAGAGCCGCCTTCTCCAAAGCAAAAAACACAGCATCAATGGGACCAGACGGTGTCCCGGGCTGCATCCTACATGAACTCCAAGAAGAGCTAAACCCAAACATAAAACTACTGTTCAACCTCAGCCTTACTACAGGATATGTACCCAAAGAATGGCGTACAGCAACAGTGGTCCCTCTCCACAAAGGTGGTGCCTCAACAGATTCTGGAAACTATCGCCCCATAAGCCTGACTAGCTTGGTCTGCAAAGCTATGGAAAGGATCATCATGGACCTCATAAATAAAGATATTGGGGACCTACAGACACTGGATCCTACCCAGTTCAGCTTTGTTAAGGGCAGATCCTGCCTCTTAAACCTGGTCAACGTCTTTGAAACAGTCACCAAGGCCATTGACGAAGGGAACGTGGTCCACACAGCCTACCTGGACCTCGCAAATGCCTTCGATACAATACCCCACTTGGGCATTATAGATAAGCTCACCAGCTTAAATATAAACCCCTATGTCACTAGATGGGTTGCAAACTGGCTCAAGGACAGAACCCACATGGTTAGAATTGCTGGAGCCATGTCAGACTCCAAACCAGTTACAAGTGGCGTCCCACAAGGCTCAGTCCTGGGACCTCTCTTGTTCAGTATATATTTCTCGGAGGTACAGGCCAACACGGAAGGACTGTGGCTGACCAAGTTCGCAGATGACTGCAAACTGGGCACGATAATCGACTCTCCAGCCGACACAAGCATCCTCCAAAAGGGCCTCATAGAAACAGACAACTGGTGCCAGAGCCATGGCCTCAAACTAAACGCCAAAAAGTGTATAGTCATCCCCTTTGGCAAAAACAAAGTGCCTACAAATTACCACATAGGTGGTAATCCATTAAGTACAGAAGAAGTCATTAGGGACCTGGGGACCCAAGTTGATAGCAATCTCTCATTTGACAACCACGTGGCCAAAGTGGTTAGAAAAACATTTTATATAGCCCACCTAATCATGAAGGGATTCACATCTAGATTAGGGGAGGTCATTGTGCCTCTTTACTCATCCCTCATCAGGCCCATAATTGAGTACAATGCCCCTTTTGGGATATACCTTACCAAACACCTGCAGCAACTGGAAAGACCCCAAAAGTACCTCACCAAGAGGGTCAAAGGGCTCAAACAGATGCCATATGCTGCCCGGTTAAAGAAACTCCAGCTCTACTCAGTGGCATACCGCCTGCTCAGAGGCGACCTGTGCCTGACGTATAAAGCCATGTCCAACCCAGAATTAAGGGACATGCTGCAACTCAAAAAATCCAAATCCCATCGAGCTACACGCTCGAGAGACTTGAACCTCAGCACTGAAATAAATAGGACATGCTGGAGGGACAGATTCATAACCCAGAGGCTCCCTTCACTCTGGAATAAAATCCCAGTCCAGGTTAGGCAGAGTCCCTCATTGACTCTCTTCAAGAGGAATCTTGATGAGTGGATGGGAGATCATAGGTTTACCCTGGGTATCACTTCTGTGTGACTGTTAGACAGAGGCACACTATACTAACCTCGAAAAAGGGCATAGCAAAATTAATTTAAAATGGGTGGCGAAAGCCAAACATACTTTGGCTAGGCTTATAAATGCCCTAGGGCAGATAGCCTAGTATGAACCTATGAACCTATGAACTAACATGAGCTAATCAGGTTGATTGTTTATGCAAAGTGAGCAAACCAGGAGAGACAGAGTGACTTCTGGACAGTTTTCATGGCACTGCAATGACAGACCACGATGCTTTCCCAGAGATGGCCTGCACCTGTCACCCCTGGGATTCCGGATACTAGCTAAGGCACTTGCTGCCCCTATAGTGCCTTTTTTAGGCAAGGTTCAAATAAATTCACTACCGTAACAGGAACAGGCAAGCAAATACTGAGGGTAATGCACTCCCTCGAGGCACTCCTTAAAATGGAGAACATCAATATCTGTGCAGTGACTGAGACCTGGTTCAAGGATCCAGAGAGCACCCCTGCATTACCAGGCTATAACTCATACCACACTTTTCGGCCACCTAACCTGGACCGAAACACCAAAGGCGGAGGTGTGTCCATATTCATTAAGGATATCCACACCTCCAGGCTAGTTGATCAGCATAATGCATCCGAGGTTATTCAAGTGCAACTAACTCTGGGCAAAACTGCAATCCAAATTGTAGCTTGCTACAGATCCCCCACCATGCCCCAGGATTCCCACTCCTCTTTTCTTGATATACTGGAAAATATTAGGGTTCAACCAAACACCCTAATAATGGGCAATTTTAACTACCCCACCACTAACTGGGAAAACTCATAAATTCCAGTTCCCTGTATCAACGTATCCACACCCCCACCAGGGCAACAATATCCTAGACCTAGTCATTACAAACATGAGAAGAGATGTTCCACACCTGAAGTCAACTCCTCGTTGGTCAGATCCGACCATAAGCTAATCACCCTGGATATCCACATCCCGCCCCCACCCCCCATTAAGGAAACCATGGTAAAAATTTTTCTCTAAAGCCAACTTCCTGCTTCTTAATACAGAAGTGGCGAACTTCATGACACCCATGCAGAGGGACAATACAATTACAACTGCCGAATCTTACACAGATGCACTCTATAAGCATTTACACGAGTGCATAGATCGTGCTATCCCAAACAGAACCAAGACACCATCCTCCAAAAAAAGGAAGCCAATCTGGTGGTCCCCTTCTATAAATAAACTCCACAACAGAAGGAAGAAACTGTTGCAAAAGAGAGTAAAATCCCATGAGTGGAGGAGTTCCCTGGTCAGCCTCAATAAGAAGCTGTGATCCCTTATACGATTCTCCAAAGCTAGCTACAAAAACAAAATCACCACTGATTCTAGGGACAACCACAAAACATTCTATAGCTATGTCAAAAATCTCAATGGCAGCACCCAGATCTGCTCTGAGTTACAGCACAATGGCATGAAAATTACAGAACCAACTGATATTGCCAACGTCCTGGCAGATAGGTTCACTGCTAACTTTACCCCCTCTCACCCCCTAAAGGGCTCATATCTATGCAGGAAGAATGCAGAGTCCCTGTAATCACAACTATGCATGTAAAAGCTGCACTCTCTAAAGCCAAAAACACAGCATCCATGGGACAGGACACCATCCCAGGCTGGGTTTTACATGAACTTCAGGACGAACTGGCTCCCCACCTAAGCACCATGTTCAATCATAGCCTCACATCAGGCTTTGTGCCCACTAAATGACACACAGCAACAGTTATCCCACTCCACAAAGGGGGAACCACCACTGATCCCAGGAACTATCGCCCTATTAGCCTGACAAGCCTGGTCTGTAAGGCCATGGGACTCATAAACAAAGACATTAGTAACCTAAAAACTCTAGACCCCACCCAGTTCGAGCTTGTGAAAGGCAGATCATGCCTCCTGAACCTGATCAACTTCTTTGAGGCAGTCACCAAAGCCGTAGATGAGGGTAAGGTGGTTCACACAGCCTGTCTTGACCTCGCCAAGGCTTTTGACACCATCCCCTATTATGGAATTATAGCTAAAGTCATTAAACTAGGTATAAATCCCTATGTCACAAGATGGGTTGCCAATTGGCTTACTGACAGAACCCACACTGTATAAGCTGCAGTCTCCAAATCTGAATTCAAACCTGTGACAAGTGGATTACCACAGGGTTCAGTCCTAGGACCACTCCTGTTTGGTATCTACTTCTCTGAAGTACAGGCTAACACAGAAGGCCTTTGGCTAATGAAGTTCACAGATGACTGCAAACTAAGAGCCATAGTTGAGTCCCCAAGTGATGTGGACATCCTACAGAAGGGCCTCACTGAGACAGATGTCTGGTGTTAGAGCCATTGCCTCAAGCTCAATGACAAAAAGTGCATTGTCATCCCCTTTGGTAAAAACTCTATACCCATGAACTACCACATAGGCAGCAGTCTACTTCACTCCAAATGTGTGATAAGATACCTTGGGACCCAGGTGGACAGTAGTCTCTCCTTTGATAATCACATTGCCACAGTAGTCAGGAAATCTTTCTACGTGGCACACCTCATCACAAAAGGGTTCTCATCCAGAAAAAAAGAGGTCATTGTTTCCCTCTACTCGACACTCATTAGACCCATTATAGAGTACAACGCCCCTTTTGGAATGTACCTCACAAGACATCTGCAGCAGCTGGAAAGGCCACAGAAGTACCTCACAAAGAGGATTACTGGCCTCAAACAGATGCTCTACACTGACCGTCTCAAAAAACTCCAGCTTTACTCCATAGCATATCGCCTACTCCAAGGTGATCTCTGCCTAACATACAAAGCTATGTCAAACCCAGAGCTGTTGGACATGCTACACCTAAAGAAATCCCAATCTCTCCGAGCTACATGCTCTAGGGACCTAAACCTTGTCACCACAATAAACAGGACACACTGGAGGGATAGATTCCTGTCCCAGAGACTTCCCATACTCTGGAACAAGCTACCCATCTATGTCAAGCAGAGTTCCTCATTAGCACTCTTCAAGAAAAGTCTTGATGAGTGGATGGTAAATAGGAAATATACCCCGGGGATCACTTCTTTGGCTCTGCTTGACAGAGGCACAGGAAAATAACTTTATTAGGTGGCGTAAGCAAGGGAACCTTATTGGCTAAGCTTACTTATGCCCTTGGGCAGATAGCCTACAACCTTCCTATGACCCTATACATATATATATATATATATATATATATATATATATATATATATATATATATATACACACACACACACACACACACACACACACACACATACATACATATATATATATATATATATATATATATATATATATATATATATATATATATATATATATATATATATATATATATATATACACACACACACACACACTCATATATATATATATATATATATATATATATATATATATATATATACACATATATATGCCTATATATATATATATATATATATATATATATATATCTATATATATAGGTTCAAAGGTTCATAGGTAATTACTAGGCTATCTGCCCAAGGGCATCTATAAGCCTAGCCAGAATGTGTTGGCTTTCGCCGCCCCCTTAGATTAGTTCCCTGTGCCTCGGTCCAGCAGAGCCATTAGTTCCCTGTGTAAATTTTTTGTTTCCCATCCAGTCGTCAAGGTTTCTCTTGAAGAGTGTTAGTGAGGGTCTCTGCCTTTAGTGAGGGTCTCCTTTTTTTGATCGAAATTTCAAAATCTTGAACAAGACAAGTAGAAACCCACTTAAGCGAAAGTGCACTACATCGAAAGTGCACTTTCGCAAAAGCAGATTCAGTGAAGCATATTACAGTGGGGCTAAGGAAATATATCCTTTTCCCCACTGTAGTGCGATCTCGGAGTTAGTATATTTAAGTAGGGGGGTGTGGGGGGTACAGCTCCCCACATGGGGGGGTGCAGGCCAGCTTGCCCCCCTGCAAAATAGTGTTTAAAGTTATTTTTATTTTTTTCCTATTTGCTGAATCTGATTTGCAGCAAGATGAGAAGATTCCAGTCTCCCCTGGTAGCTATGATTTTTGAGGCCAGAGATAATTTTTGTTAGGAGCCTCTGCATATTTTTACTTTTTTTGATGTCTAGTAAGATGCATGTCAAAGAGTGTGATATATTCTCTAATATATTTAACTATCATAGAGTATAATTTACCAATAACTTCATTGGTTTTAAAAGAGATGCCTTTGGCAATTAGTTGCTATAGAAGGATTTCCTAACTACAATCACCACATGATGATCAAATTAAATGGCGCTATCAACCCAGGTAACCAGGTCTCTAATCACTGACTCGCTTGATAGTGGGTGGGGGGTTGATGCAGTGGATTGTGGCAATTTATTTTTTCCTGGAAGGGATGATACTGCATTTCTTAGCATTTATTTGAAACCTGTTTTTGGTGCACCAGGTGTTGATTTGTGTTAATTCATGTTGAAAGGTATATGTATCTTGAGCTGACCTAACAACTTTATCCAACTTCCAGTCATCAGCAAATATGGTTAACCAGAGATCAGTGTCAGAAGTTGTGAGGTCCAGCATAGACCCCTGGAGACACCACTGGTCAGCTTTTCTCTTACTGAGGAAGTGTCACCAATCCTGACAACACACATTCTGTCCTTGAGTCATGTTGCTATGCATCATACTACATAGTGATTAATGTTTAGTGCCATAAACTTCTTTATGATTCCATCATGTGGTATGGTGTCAAACACCTTGGTCAAATCAAAATAGGCATTATGAACACTATGCCCACTCTCCACCCCCCCGAGTGAACTTTTCAAAAAAGGTTACAAGAATTAGTATGCATGACCTACCCTTTACAAACCTGACCTGCCACAGGGTCAAGCCTAATCAGAATTTGATGTGATTTATGAGGTCAGTAATATACACTCCATGGCTATACAGATAAGACTCATAAAGTTGATGGTTCTGTAGTTTACAGGGTCTGTGGTGGGATCACCTTGTAGAAGAGCATCACAAACGCAGTGTACTAGGATTCAGAGACACAGTCTGTCGATAGACTTAGGTTAAGCAGTTTAAGTAGGGAATCAGTGAGTGCATGCTTGGCACTGCTTATTTGGCAACCAGATATGTTGTTAGGATCCATGGAAGAAATGTTTTTTGGCTTTGAGAGTATGTTAAGGACATGATCCGTGGTGATGGTGGGGGAAAAGTGTTGCAGGGATGTCAGGAGTTAGGGTCATAGCTTCAGGGAAAAGTAGACCACCAGCTTATTTGCCAATATGTTTGCAATGCCTTTTCGGTTTGAGTGGGAGACATCATTATTACAAGTTTAGAGCAGTGTTGTGAATTATTTCTTAGTTTCATAACATAACAAAAGAAGGAATCTATACAGAAGGGTATTTCCACTCCCAAATCAGTAATCATAAATTCAGTTGAATGGACAAAAGAACAGGCAAATCTGAAAAGTATATTTAATCAACCAGTCTTCCAAAATAAATAAAATAAACAAGGATTAATCATTTTTGTCTCACTCAATAGACTTTATCAGAATGCAGAAATATAATTTCCACATCCTTTTATATAATCAGTGTCCCTCTTAATTGAATAACTGAAAAACTTAAAACAAAATATTAAGTGAGATTAAAGGAATTTTTAAAGAAACACACACATTACTTATATTATTCATTTCCCAGAATTTCAAAAGAACTTTATCACAGTTTAAAGTCCTTTAAAAGTGATAAAATTAATTAAAATAGTACAAGACTGAAAATACTTTAAACATAACAATAAAATATCTCAAAACCAAATATACTAGTCATTGTTTCATAAAAATACAATAAAAATGTCATCTGTGTAAGTGTGAAGACAAGCAATGGAATATGATTTCAAATGAAATGTAATTAAATTGATAAAACCTATTTAGGGGAACTTATAAATGGAAAACACTAAAAAATAATATATAAAAAAATATATAAAAATTGCAGATTGAAAGTTATATGGAATAATTCATAATCTTTCTATACTCTCAATTCTCCCAATTAACCACTAACATATGGAAAAATATGGGTAAATATATTAAATAGTTCAAGACTAATAACTTCATTCATATTCTCGTTGCTCTTAGCTTAAGTGCTGGTCGCAAAATGATACTGTCTCTTAAAGCAGGGGGGATAGAGCCTGCATTTAACCTAAGTTGCCAGATTACTTCTTTATACACTAGAAAATTCTCCCAATGCCCCCATCTCTCTTGACTATGTCTATAATTCCATATAAAAATATGTTATTACTACTACAGATTTCTGTGCATCTAGCCAACGTGTTATTAACATTCATTTTTACTGATATCATAGTTGTGCTTGTATATCTTTTTTCTCAATGCCCTCTCCATTTTGCCTATGTAAAACCTATCACACACAGAACATTTAGCCAAATAAATAATATCTGTTGTACCACAGTTGCCATTCTTAAAAGTAGCTTTAGAATTTAAATTGTTATTCAAAATAATGCTTTCTCCTTCAAATATCAAGAGGCATTGTTTACAGGCTCCACAATTTTTAGTACCCATTTGAGCTTTCCATCCCTCATACACTTAGTTCCCTCAAGAAGTTTCTTGAAATAAAGTCTTGTTAATAAATACTGGTTCATTACCTACCACTTTGCCTAATTCATTATTGCCCTTCAAAAATTTCCAATTGCTTTTTATAATGTTCTTAATGTCAACCAAAAGATCATTGTAAGGCACAACACAGGCTCTATCAAAGCATGTATTGCACCCTAAAATTTGTTTAGTTTCCTTCTTAACCACCTTCCCTTCTTCACCTAATAAGGGTTTAAATTTGGTTCCCATGATTTTGTTACCTCAACAATAAATTTCTTGTAGCATGTATTCAGGATATCCCCTCTCAGTAAACATCTTCTTAAGTATATTAATTTCCTCTTCCAAGTCATTAAAACTTGAAGTCATCCTTGCAATCATAATACATTGTTCTCTAACAAGGTTCTTCTTGAGAGCAAAAGGATGTAAACTGGGAAAATGCAAATAGGAATTACTAAAAGTTGGTTTCCTAAAAATGTTTGCTTTAAAACCAAACCCTTTTTGGTCAACTTGAACAACTAAATGGTTGATAGTTTTTCTATGAAAAGTAAAAGTAAATTTTAAGAATGGAGTAGAATTGTGCATAAATTCTATAAACTCATTAGCATTCATATGTTCATAGGTTCATAGGAGGTTACTAGGCTAAAAGCCCTAAGGCCTTAACAAGCCTAGCCATGTAATACCCTTGTTCCCTGGTTGACCATGGTTAGATGGCCATATTTAGCAGAGCAAATCAATGATTAGAACCAACTGCCCCTGTCCGTGAGGGTTATAGGTGCCACCACTGGGGTGAATTTGCAGTCTTCCATCCAACTGTCAAGGTTGCACTTAAATAGGGTCATTGAGGAGCCCTGCTTCACGTGAAGTGGAAGTTTATTCCAGAGGAGCAGCAATCTCTGGGAGACATATCTGTCACTCACACATGTTCTATGTCACAGCAAGATTGAGCTCTCTGGAGCAAGTGACTCTTGTCCCATTTGATTTGTGGACAAGCAGCATTTCCATTAGGGCAGGGTCAGAGATCGCTCTGTAGGCCAGGCAGAGGTCGCCTCTCAGCAGCCTGCAGGATACACAGTACAGAGACAGAGCATTCAGTCTTTCTGTGTAGGTCATGTTTTGGAGGACCTCAATTTTCTTGGTTAGAAACCTCTGTGTTCTCTTCATTTGTTGCAGGTGTCTGAGATGGTGAGGTGCATGCAAAAAGGAGCATTGTACTCATCTAGTGCTCTAATGAGGATTGAGGACAGAAGAGTTATAGCATCCTTGGTCTTGAATGCGATGCCTTATTTATGCGATATACAACATAGAAGGCTTTCCTTACCACTGTGGAGACATGGTGATTGAAGTTCAAATTGATGTCAACCTGTGTTGCCAAGTCTGTTACCACTGTGTTTAAGCTTGGGGGGGGGGTGCTATCTATAATGTAATTTGCAGGGCCACTTTGCCAAAGGGGGATAATGATACACTTTTTTGTGTTTAGCTTTAGACCGCGACTCTGGCACCAGTCATTAGTCTGCATTAACCCCTTTTGTAATAAGTTAACATCGTTAGGGGGACTCAGTGATTGCGCCTAGTTTGCAGTCATCTGCAAACTTGGTAAGCCACAGGCCATCTGTTTCTGCCTGGACATCTGAGAAGTAGATTGCAAATAGAAGAGGGCCCATCACAGATCTCTGTGGTACACCACTGATAACTGGTCTACTGTTGGAGGTGGAATCCCCTACTTTGACAGTATGCATTCTGTTAGTGAGACAGTTTGCTACCCATCTAGTGACATATGGGTTAATACCTAGCTGGGAGCAGGGGTGTAGCTAGGATTTTCAAATTTGTACTCTCAGCTCTCATACTGCTACCCCCCTCCCCAGCCAAGCTACGACCATTCTCGTAATCCACGGTTCGCTCTTTTAGTTTCGATAAAGAGGCATTCACTGTAATGCCTCTTCAGTAATATAATATAGATTCACTCAAACTCGGTTCCTTGAATTGAAAATGAACCTGAAAGTCAGTTCTTTGAAAATTGCAGCATGGTAGTTGGGGTAGAGGATTCATGCTTTTGTTTTCTGTAACTAAGGTACAGGTTTTGAGCTTGAGTAAATCACAGTGGGTACACTATAAAAAAGCACTTGACAGTATCCCACATTCATATATAAAACAGTGCTTAAAAATGTATAAGATACACTTCACACTGGTCAATTACATTACAGCGACAATGAAACAGTGGCAAACCACTCTGCAATTAAGCCATGATAAAGGACAAATTACTATTCCAGGGATAAAAATTCAAAGGGGGATATTCCAGGATGACTTCCACCGCTGCTCTTTTTGTCTTGCCCTTAATCCATTAAATTGTCTATTTAACAGATTAGGTCATGGCTATAATTTGGTTCCCAGAAAACAACAAAGTGTAAAGACTTCTCATCTTCTTTTCGTAGAGGATTTAAAACTGTATAGTTCATCAGATGAGGAACTGAAAATACAACTGCACATGATCAAAACTTTTTCAGATGATATAAGAATGTCATTTGGTCTTGATAAATGTGCAAAAGCAACCTTTAAAGTAGGAAAGCTGCAGCACCAAGAAAACATCAGTTTGGGACAGGAATGTGATATAAAAGAACTTGAGCAAGAGGGAGTGTATAAATATTTGGGAAGTGATGAAGGAACAACAATAAAGCATAAACAAATGTAAATAAAACTCAGTAAGGAATATTTTAGAAGGCTTGAATTAATATTAAAAACAACACTGACATCCAGGAACAAAGTCCAAGCTATAAACCAATTTGCTGTTCCTGTTCTAACTTACAGTTTTGGAGTGATTGATTGGCCCCAAATGGTGTTGGATAGTTTGGACAGGAAAAGAAGAAGGCTGATTCATGCTCATCAAAGGATTTATAAAAATCAGTGCATACAAAGTCAATATATTCCAATTTCTGAAGGAGGTACGAGCCTCCTTGCAATTGATTACATGTATAGATCTGTGATAGTGGGACTGCATACATATCTGCTGACCTCACAAGACCCAAATGTAGTGAAAGTTTTGAAATATGAGGAGAATAAGTCTAGGATGACTTCTCTGCTTAGTCTAGCAGAAGCATATCAGCATCAAGCAGGAATGGAAATCAAACCAGAAGTAGATAAAGATCAGGTAGCAAATGAATGTGCCAAAAAACAAAAGAAAGGATATAAGGTGAAGGACGAGACGAGAAGGCAAGAAATGTGGAAAATGCATACAGTTGCAAGTATATGAAATTGTGCAGGAATGGTGAATTTAAACCAAAAGACGAAAGGTTAATATTGGCGTCTCAAGATAGTGGACTAAGTACATATATGTTTACAAAGTCCATTGAACATGTGGGAGAAACAGATAAATGTAGGTTTTGTAAAACCAAATTGGAAACAGTTGCACATCTTGTTGCTGGCTGTGATATACTAATGGCAGAAGGACTGAATACTGAAAGGCATAATAATGTAGCAAGACTGTTGCATCAAGGATTGTGCAAACATTATAATACTGAAGTAGCTGAAAAACAGTGGAAACATGAGCCACAAAGCATCACAGAAAATGATGAATTTTATATAACATAGGATCATCCATTATAAATAGTTCAAAAAATAGAAGTAAGAAAACCAGATGTAGTAGTCCATGAAAAAAAAAGACAAAAGTAGCATTGATTTTTGAAATTGCTACACTCAGTGACTAAAGTGTGTTGTGTACAGAGAGACACGAAGTCAAAATACCAGGATTTGCAGGCAGAAATTAGGGCAAGGCGGAAGAAAGACACCCAGACAGTTCCAGTAGTAGTAGGAGCAACGGGGTCTTATAAAAAAGAATTTACAATCTTACTTAAATAGGTTACTGATAACTCCATACAAATTGTAGGAAGAGTCATTACTGGGCACATTGCGGGTGCTGCGAAGAGCACTTCTGGCTAACATCAAAGACTGAATTCATGAACTTTAATTATACCTTGACACAGGAGTGGGGTCCATTTCCATCATGGTATTAGAAACCCAAAAGACTTTGGGAAATTGAAAAAGAATGAAAGAGTAAAACTGAGATGTTTGTTCTTTCTTTTTCAGTGTACACAATGCAAACCCATCAAGTTTTCCTTTATATCACAGAGGCACGTCTACAGTCCTTGCTATCTCAGCACTTCTCTGCTGCATGTTATACACCAGTATAATCTCCTTTTTGGCATATATAGCATCTCTTTTTGTGTGGCAGCCAGACCTGCATACTATTCTGGCTGCAACCTTATTAGGGCTTTGTAGCAGAAGGATGATACTAGCACATTCTCATGTTTAAGTTAGTTATGCTCCCAATACCCTGTTAGTCTTGGTCTCTTTTCGTCAATATTCTCCTTCTTCTGGTATTCCACCACCTAACTTCCTCAGTCATTACAATACTGATGATAAAGCACCAGTCTCAAAACATAAAACTTTTATTACACTTAGAACATACCAGCGACTGTATATGGTGGAGGAAACACAATTACCAGTGCTATCATTAGCACAGGTGGCCAGAAAGAGTAAACTAGTTAGTCTGACACATCGTCGTCACATATGCTATATAAAGTTTTACATCCCAGGCCAGGTATGCAACAGCAAATGCCACCCAGTGCCTCCTTCGGAATACAATGGCCATTGAACGTTACAGTAAATGTTCCTATAGGCAGAAAAAGAATGCAGAATCATATGTACAGATTGCAAGCATTAAATATTTAATGGCTTTCTAAACTTCTGACACACACACACACACACACACACACACACACACACACACACACACACACACACACACACACACACACACACAAAATAAAGAAAATTGTAGCTTTTCTATTATAACCTTCTCCTGTAGATAAATCAGTAACTTACACTCACTTTTAAACAGTTAACCACCCTAGCTTTACTTCACCTTTGATGTTCTCATCTTTCATGCCATTCTAATGAGACTGATCCATTAAATCTTACTAATACCTAACTCAATATTGCACAAACATAAGCTGACTCCTTGTAACTTTGCTGTAGATATGTCAAATCTGTACTTAAAATTTATGTATGGGATTTCAACAGAATAACTGTACTTGGTTGGAGTCATTTAACAGGCTTTACAACCATTTGGCTCTTTGACAGATGCTATTTGACTCATGACAGAGAATAGCTCAGAGGAGACGAGTCTAGTTCTGACAGACAGGCCAGTAAATGACACTCTAAGTAACTGCTTTAAAATTAGTAGAAGAGTCAAACACACTTGACACACACACACCTTTCTTACCTGATAATCTGTTCATTACACTCGATTGCCTTCCATCTTCACATTTCCTGCTCATGATAATCCATTTGCGATTGTCTTCTTCCACTTGCTCACTACTGCACATTTCCCGCTCGCGGCCAGCCAGACATGACGTGAGCTCACTTCCAACTGGCTCGTCTCCCCCTTAAAGGAGCCAACAACCTTTAAAAATACGTACTTTTTTTTTTAAAATGCTACCCCCTCTTCTAAGTTGTTGTATTGAAATCAGTACAGTGCTTTTGCCTCCCGACGTCCCTGGCTGGGAGAGTTTCTCAATGATACCTGAGTGGGGGATTGTTTCGAAGGCCTTGGCTAAGTCAAGATAGGCAGTATGTACTGCTTTGCCCTCATCCAGGACTTTGGTGACATTCTCGAAGAAGTCCACCAGGTTTAATAAGCAGGACCTGCCCTTAACAAAGCCAAACTGGGTTGGTTCAACAGTTTGGATGTCACCGATGTCCTTGTTGATGAGGTCCATGATGATTCTTTCCATGGCCTTGCAGATAAGGCAGGTTAGGCCTATGGGTCTGTAGTTCCCAAGGTCAGTTGATGGACCCCTTTTGTGTGAGGGGATTACGGTTTCTGTTCTCCACTCTGCTGCTGGAACAAAGCCAGTGGTCAGGCTATGGTTGAAGAGAGTGCCAAGAGGTTCTGCTAGGTCTTGTTTTAGATTTAGTAAGGATGTTATTTGGTCCCATGGAGGCTGTGTTTTTTGCCTTGGAGAGGGCAGATATTACTAGCTCTTTGGAGATGCTAGGTAGTGGACTGGTGACAGGGATGCTTTGGGGTGTGTCTGGTGGGGATTTACACCAAATCTGTCTGCCAGGTTGGCAATTTCTTTGGGCTCAGTGTGAGTAGTACTGTCCACAGTCAGTTTGGCCCATAGCTGGGCATTCCCTTTAAGATTTCGGACATAGCTAAGGAAAGCCTTATAATTGTCTTTAGCTGGAAATGCTAATTTAGTCTAGCACTGGCTTTAGAGGACTTTACAAGATATCTGATTTGCTTGTTCAGGCTGTGGAGGGTATTCTTCCTCTGGTGAGTAAGTTCACTCTTGTTCTTGGATAACAATTTCTTCCTTTTGTTATATAACCTATTTATACTTGCGGTCCACCAGGGTGGCCTGTTTCTTTGAGAGGACCTGGTTTTGTTTCTGACAGGTATAGCCAAATGTATACAGTTGTTTAAATGTCTATGTAAGGCATTTATGTACTCCGCTGCATAGGAGTCATTGTTGGCTGTGTTAGCAGGGGGTTTGAAACTTTTTATACCCTCGCTTAGTAGGCTATAGTTTGCTTTGGAGAAATTTTTCAGTTTGTTTGCTCCTGTGGGGGTGTCCAATCTGATCTTTATTTTAAACAAGACAGATTTATGGTCTGACCCTACCAGGGAGGGCAACACACAGGGGGTAGTGCAGTGGGCCCCATGTTGGTGAGTACCAGGTCCAGGACATTTGATCCCCTTGGAGGGGTGGAAACTAGCTGTTCTAGAGCATTTGAATTAACAAAATCCAGGAACCTCAGGGTGATCACATTTCTGCTCATGAATGTTGTCCAGTCTATGGAAGGATAGTTGAAATATCGCATGACCAAAGTGTTTGGCTGTATAGGGAGTGATTCTAGCAAGTCCAGGTAGTTGATGTGTTTCTCTTGATTCATGGTGGGGGACCTGTAGTTAGCAATGATGTGGTAGGTTGTTTTACCTATATTTAATTGTACCTGCAGTAGCTCTAGAGAGTCATACTGTTTAACCAGTCTCTAGGTGTATTTGGATTTAATGAAGATGGATATACCTTCACCTTTTCTTCTTTCACGCTTGTTTTGGGGTCTTAACATGTGGAAGGCATTGTAGCCTTGAATGGCCGAGGTGCTCTCTGCAGCCTTGAACCAAGTCTCAGTGACTGCACAGACTTCAGCATCTTCCAAGGTGAGGAGTGCTTTGAGGGAGTGCAGTTTTCTGCTGAGGCTCCTAGCATTAAACAGCATAACCTTGAGTTTGTTTCGAGTGGATTTCTTTACATTAAGAATTTGTTTGTTTTGACATTGCCTAAAAAAGGCAGTTTGGGGGAGGCAAGCACCTTTGCCAGTATCCAAAAGCCTAGAGAAGACAGGTGAAGACCATCTCTGTCAAAGTAGCATGGTCTGCCAACCACGTCTTCCCAGGCTGACAGATACTAAATCCCCCTTGGACTGAAACCAGAAGCTAAGCCAATTGTTGAAGTAAATCATGTTTTCTTTGTATTGTGCGATCATCCTGGGTGAAGGTAAAATGCTACTTAATGCTAGGGACGTACCTGCCTGGGATACATAATCTGAGAGTTCAGTCATGTCTCTCTTCATATAGTCCAGAAAGGTACATCTCAAGTCATTCACTCCAACATGTTCTATGGTAATTGTTGTTGAGTGATTTGATTGTAGGCATGATTTGACAGATCCTGGCACCTTACAGGCAGCTAACTGTGACTTTCTCCTTGTCCAGCCTGGTGAGGGAGACATCTGTGTGTCTCGGTATGGAATCGCCTATGACCAGGACATTAGGTTTTAAGTGTTTTGCCTTAGGGGGTTAGTTGTTGAGACACTTGTATGTGTGTTCCTATGTGAAGTGGGGTCTGTTTGTGTTCCAGTATTTGTGATCTGTTGTTCTTGGGAGGTCTGTGGTCCTTTGGTAGGCTCTTAGTGAGTATCTGCGCATAGGTGGGTCATGTCAATCAGGCTAGCTAGTGAAATGTTGGGAAACTGGCTGTCCATTGTAGCAGGTTAAATCATAAGTACCAGTTGGGGACTGGGCAAGTTGGATTAGCTTTTGCTCTAGGAATAATTAGAGTAACTAAACAGGGGGGGGGGCTATTCTGTTGAGGATTAGGGGTGAAGGAGTGTGGTGACACTGGTCAGTGTGCAGCTGAGTTGCCTTCAGTAAAGCAGGGAAGCCTGGGAGGGTTCAACTGACAAACATCTGGGAAAAATAGTTTCTAGGAGTTTGCTACTATAGCAAGCACCCCTAACCCCTGTTGTGCAGTGCACAGCTACACACAAATGTGCGGCTTACATACAGGTGAAATTAAAAAGTTTTAAACTAGTCTGCCAATAGGAAATCATACAATGATCATTTCCCCAGCAATCCCCAGCTCAGACAAGGCTATATCCACGCTCTTCTGCCACAAGTGTGCAGGGGAGCCCTACTTAATGTAAAATGGCTTCATTTCAGTTCAAGTGTATAAAAATCAGGCTAGATTCACCAAGTCTGGATCTAGTCTATGCTATCAAAGCAATATTACAGTGCAAAACAAGTGCAGATAGTGAAGCAGGCATACTCTTCAGAGCCAATCCGCAAAATAAATATGACATCTAAAATCTCAGATAACACCTAATAAACTTAAAATATTTAGATGAAAAAAATCTTACTTTTCTCCCAGGCAAGCAGTACTGCATTTGCATATATTGGGGCACAAGCAGCCCCCATTGCTACTCCTTTCAGTAAAAACCTCTCCCTCAAAATAAATAAAATAATTATTTAGCACTAGATCTATTAGGTCCAATAAAATTCTAATATTATCAGCAGTTAAAAATTCACATTCAATTAACATATTGAGGAAGAATGATAGTCCCTATTCCATTGTAATCAAGTTGAACAAATGTACAACATTAATAGTTAAAAAACCTATATTGGAGTCTTAACTCTGTCATGTCAACCTCCTCAAGAATTCTCAAGAGTCTCTCAACAAATGGGGTTCATGCCCATAAATTGGCTTTAATATTTGTCTATAAAACTACTCAGAGGGTGGGTTTTAGAGCCACCAGCAGAAACAATGGGTCTATAGGGAGGTTAAATCAGATCTTTATGTACCTTGGGGATCCCAAATATAGAGTGGATGTAAGGTTTTTCCATTCTTAGGAAATTATAAACCTCCAGGGTTAGTTTATATTCTAAAAAAGTTATTTTAGATACATGTCTATTTGTCTATATGCTAAATTGACCTCATTTCTTGAAACAATAGTGTAATACTATAAGTTAGGTAAGATGTTAACCATACTACTAACATAATCAGTTGTGTTGCAGATCACTACTCCCTCACCCTTGTCCAGTTTCATAATTCTTACTGATTTATCCTTAGTCAGGATGTTCAGTACTTTGGATTCATCCTTGTTTAGATTAAAACTTCTTTTTTTTGTTTTTGCTTTTATATAGCTTATGAATATAATCTGTAACTGCCTTTTCAAAAGTCACCAATGTTGGGTGTAAAGGGAGAATGAATACACTCTTCCTTACAAATCTATTGTTTTCATTAACTTGTTGTTTAACCACTCTGTCATCCTTGTCAAAAAATAGTGCCAAATTTAATTTCCTTACATATAGTTTAAATTCCAAAAGTATATCTACTATGTTTGCTTGCCTGGCTGGTATAAATTTAAAAACTTTTCTCAAAAGTGTAAAAAAAAACAGGGGTAGTAGTCAAATGATTGTAATTAGGTATATTAAAACCATTCCTTGTTAAAAAGAATTTCTCCAAAACTACAGTCTGTTGTTCCTTTCTGGGGTTGGTGGTGTAATTGCCTCTGTGGCCCATGTTCATATTCGTCATCTGTTTTGGGGGGAGGGGGGGTTGAATGACTTTTTCATTTATCCCTTGTATGGCCCTGTATCCCTGATCTGTACCCGTCACTTGTCTTTCTGATCTCCTTAAAGGTGGAAAATCCTAATGGTTGTCCATCTGATTGAATTCAATAATGTGATCTTCACTATCATCTCTCCCCTGTGGTCCTAATCCTCATTCTCCCCAAAACCCCTTCCATTAATAAATACTTTCTCATTATTACTTACCACTGTCATAATCTGATGAAGAAATATTAATTTTTAAGTTGGGATACGCTTTTTTATTTTTATATCTCTCACTATCCCTCTGAAGTTTCTTACACTTTCTAATAAAATTTGCATCACATTTTTTATCAGTCCTGAAAAAATTGAGAAACAAAGTACTGTGCTCAAAAACCAAATAATTTTAAAACTAATTTAATTTTTCTATTTCAGTAAGTAGGTTATTAATCACACTGTTGCTCCATTTTATTATAAGTTCAAACCCACTCTGATCAAACATCTTTAAAAATTCAAAATACTTAAGGTTTGAGCTATTAAGACCATTTGGAAACTTAAAAACCCTCTAATTTGAGCACTTTGTCCCTTCTGTTGTAGTCTGTTGATATCAACTGATCACCAGGGTTTGCATTTACCACTATATTTGGTTCTAGTAGGGACAGTCAGGTCAGTACATTTGTCTAAATGAGCATAAAGATCCTTAGTGTAGGTGACTGCATATCTTAAGCAAACTGTGGAGTTTTCATGTAAAAAATTAGATTTTTTTATATATAATTGAAAACATTTTGCCTTTCTGATGTCTGTAAAGAGGGTGTAGACATTCTGTGTGTCCATACCTCTCAAATGTCCTTGATTTTCAAACATCCCTGATTTTGACTGAAATTTTAGCTCTATCCCTCTTAATCCCTCATAAAACTGATGACTTTTGGAGAAAAGGTGGTGAATTACAATTAATAAATCATTACAATAATTACAGTTATAGACTTCTTGTACTTCAGAAAATGTATATTAGTTCACAATCTCTTATTCTGTAATTTATTAATATTTTTAAAAGTGTCCCTGATTGTCCCTAATTAGGTCTGGGTGTGATTTTTTTAAGATTTGTTCCTGAGTGGTTGAGAGATGTAAGTCAGTAGCCAGTAGGTATCCGACTTAACTAATAAGGCACAGACTGGGGGAGGGAACAGGCTGGTGTGGAGTCTCATCATTCAGTTTTCCACGGAATAACAAAAGAAGACTGCAGTGATATATATGCATTCAGTTGATCATCTTCCTGCCTTCAAAACCATTATGCAATTCTTACTTCTACAGGTAAAACTAAAAAGTGTAAAACTTCATTCAGGATTTTTTAATAGTTCCCAAATATTGTAAACTAATTTTTGTATTTATAGGTCAAAAATGATAAACCAAGGCATTTCATAAATTAACATGATTACTTATCCATCCATCCACAGTCACATTTTTGCACATTGCTTTGGGGTGTACTTCAACAGTGCCACTCATCTAGGGCCAAGATTCACGCCACCGGGTGGCTAGCTAATATTAGAGTCTAAATCACAAATGGAAAAGAGCATGCAAACATTAATGTAGTATTTAACTCTAAAAGATACAGTGAAGTGAATATGTTTCTTCCTTACATTATGCAGAGAAAGCTAAATTTGGAGCACCAGAAACAGAAGCATCTGTAGCACAACAGGATACAGAAAAAATACATAATGTGAAACTGTGCTTTGCTACAAAACAGCTTTTTGAAAACTCATTGCTTGAACCAATTCTGTAGAGACAAGTGTTATACTCCTCCTCTCAACTAACTACATGTAACCTTTTACTGAAAATGAGATGCTATGACTTTGAGATTGCTTTTACATTTTAAGTAGTGTGGATGGAGAAAGGCTCTACTCTTCTGATGTTAACTTGTTTAGAGTG
Source organism: Protopterus annectens (assembly GCF_019279795.1). NCBI lineage: Eukaryota > Metazoa > Chordata > Ceratodontiformes > Protopteridae > Protopterus > Protopterus annectens. The sequence continues at coordinate 833,632,499 of NC_056734.1, forward strand.
TTTTTGAACATTTCATTCTGTAGTCCCAATTCAGCATCTTGGTTTTGGTAAATGTAGATTGTAGAACAGTAAATGCAGAATTATTCACTTTTGTACTGTAGCTTGACTTGCTAGCTCTGTTTCTTGACATGCTGTAATCACTATTTTGTTGTTGTTGTAGTGTTGTTGTTGTAGTTGTTCTTTTATGGGCCTTTAAAATAGTGTTTCTGAATGTATCACACTGCAGTCACATTTTAGTATATCTTGCTTTTAGTAACTTTAGAACAATATATGTAGAATGCTTACTTTTGTACTGCAACATGACTTGTTAAATCAATATCCTGATATGTTCATCAGTCTTTCTGTTGGCTTGTGCACATATGAGGCATTGGTTCAGTAACTAGAGTGAAGTTTATGAAAATGAGGGAGAAGATTAATGTGATTTTATGCAGAGATGCTGAAAGTAGTAAATCCTTTAAAACTGAAGCCCAAGGCGATTAGTATGGTAGGTTTATTGTGTTTCATTAGAGTAGTCAAAACAAACATTGCTATAAAGCTGCCATGTTGATTGCTGTGAGTGTATGAGACTGTCAGTTCCAAAACATTCAGCTAGTATGTTGTTTAATGTGCAGTACTCCAGCATTACTTATACAGAATATACTTTGCACACCTTCCTTTCTTGATTTATTTTCCTTTCTGCCAGTCGTATGTTCCATGCTTCACTCTGAAAACAGGAGTTGTAGACTCCATGGAGATTACCGAAATCTAAATATATTACAACTACCATTAAGCATTTGTTGAATCATGGAATGGAAATAGAACTTCTGAATCTGCGGTGAAGAAGCTATAATGATACTAAGTTCCAGAACTATGACATGAGGTCGATAAAATCAATGAAAACCTGAGGAAGTACCTTTAATCATGCAGGTGTTTTGACAACTGGTACTGCATTCAAAGCTGGTAAAGGCTGCATTGCTGGAAGACCTACTAACTCAGATCTCCACTTTTTTTAAAAGCCAAGATCTTCTCATCCATTCTAAATTTTTTAATCCAAATTCAGTGTTTCCACCTGAAAAACATAACTTACTTCTCATTTTAATTTTACCAAACTAAAGTAAAACATGCAATAACCATTATGTTTCTGGGAGCTCAAAGTTCAATATGCCAAGCCAAGACTGTTTTCATGAATTTATTTATTTTATAAATAAATAAATAAATAAATACATTTTCATGAATGTGAGATGTTTATGACAAATATATCTATTATATTACTCCCTGTGATAGAGGTTAATAAAAAGTAATGCAAAACTATGTGCATTTTCTAATCTAATCTGTCAGACAGTTAGAAACAAAGAACTAGTGTCTGGTAAGGGGGGAGGAGAATGATGTGACACTAATCTGAAAGCATTCACATCCTTAAGCTCTACTGAAAAAGGGAGAAGATGAAGTACTGAACAAACCAGCATGGGAGAAATGGAGCAACACAGTCAGACAGAGACAGTGGAGAATCAGATGACCTGTTTCCAGTTGCATGTTGCTGCTCAGATGTTAAGGATGCAGTTTAGCTATGGAAGATGGAAAGCATCTCTTACAGTTGTTTTCTTTCCTAGTTAATCATAGTTATACCTGCTGATGGCATAAATAAAATCCACATTTCATAGACATGGGCTCTTTCCTCTTGCAAAATTTTTAACCACTGAAGTCTTTGTGAATGAAAGCACGGGTTCCCGCTCATATATTCCCAGTTTATGTATATGCTGTCTAAAGAGGTCAGCCTACTGTGTGCTTTGGACAATGTGTTTTGGATTACTTGGAGCCTTTACAGTTCCTGTATTTTGGTGCTGTTTTATTTCGTAGTTCTCAGAATAGTTTATATGATTTTGCATATGACTATCTCGATTCAGAACACCTACATAATTGCATATGACTATCTCTTGATTCAGAACAAGTACATAATTGCATATGACTATCTCTTGATTCGGAACATGTACACACAAGTGATGCCTGTGATATTTATTCTAAGTGGGATCAGATGTAGGTGGCCATGTAAACAGTTTGATAATGAAATGATGTTCTGAGAATCTATAATATCTATTGTATACTGATCCTGCTCTGCTGTAACAGCTTTGTCTTGAGGTAAATATTTAGCAATATTGAGGCTGCAGATAAGCTTACTGCTTCCCCAAATCAATCCTGTGTTTTCCATTGTACAGTTTCCTTATTTCAAAGACAACGTTTGCAGCAAATCTCGCCAAGCTGTACTAAATAAGACTGTAGATAGTACTGTAGTTTCAAAATATGAATCTATTCAGTCCTGTTTGGTTACAGATGTTGCTATAAGTTATGAAGAGCAGGATGTGGTTGCAGCTGTTATTTCATAAATGTGGTTTCTTCTTCGTTACAGTCTGTATTTTAATATGTGTGAGTGTGTGTGTGTGTGTGTGTGTGTGTGTGTGTGTGTGTGTGTGTGTGTGTGTGTGTGTGTGTGTGTGTGTGTGTCTATCTGTGGCCCTCTTCTTTCCCTGCCATACTTTTAGGGATAGATGAAAATCACTAAATAATGATTTTCATTGACTGTGCTTGTAATTCATAATTGGTAACTTTAATTTTTTTCTTAATCTCTGTCTTCACTTACATTTCTGCCACCTACTAGCCCGCATGCTGTGGTATGATTCAGAAGTAGGATTTTCTTTTTAAAGTACTTTTTGCTCTGGTCAGATAAGATAAGTTGTTTTGCACCATAAATATAATATTTGTGTTAATCAGAGTTGGACTTTCACTTCCTTTACTTATTTTTCCTCTTGTGTCATATTAGCTGTAAATGAACTACAGTTGCCATATCATGATATGTTATCTGGGTAAAGGTATGCAGTAAATAATTTCAAGGCTTTTATATCATGAAGACACAATTCTAACGTGGCAAAATTGATTCCACCATACCTCAGGCCTAGTAGAGTTTGATGTGAAACAACCTGAAAGTTAGGGAACATAGGCTGTTATTGGGTAACACATTGATAGGTTGTTATACAAAATGGTCACATTACACTATGCCTGGAAGTGGCAGTTCCTTAGCAGAAGAATTGTGCATCCCATTAGCATCATCATGGCACAAAGCAGGTTTGTGTTATGGTGCACCAGTGGAGAAGTTTGAAATTGGTTGTCTGTGTGGGCTAAGGGAGAGCTTGCATTTGAGGAACTATTCATTTTAAGAAGGTATAGGAGATTATAGAGGGTAGAAGTCTTTCATCACTCAGAAGGCTAAATACAGATCACTATAACGGAGCCAGTAAGAGACTGAATACAAAAAAGGAGGCTGCCAGTCTATCAGACTAGCTAAGGCTCTTGAGGTTAGTGATCTTTTAAGTTTGGTGATATGTTTTGATCAGCAGAAGGAGGCATTATATTTAACAATAGGTCGGTCTGATGAGAGTTGAATAAAGAGGAAGTAAGTGTTCTTTGGCTCTTAAGAGAATACACTCAGACATTAGTTGGGCCAAATAAAAGGATTACATTTTGGGCAAAAGATAAGGAAAAATCCACAAGGGGGCCCAGATTGTGTATGTCAATGTGCATCATCTAAGTGGTAGAATCTAGAACTTTTACACACTGACACATCTGTTCATGTCCTGGACTTTCTTGATGTTGGACCCTCATGTATTGAAGATGTACACAAAGTGACACTGAAAATGTGCTGTGATATATTTTATTTATTTATTTATTTGCAGTTTGATTACCAGGGAAGTCCACTGGGCTGAATTGACCCATTTTCACTGGAGGCCCGGGGAGAAAAGCTCCAAGATGCATTATACAATTTAGATACAACTGATAGGTTCATAGGTTAGCATCATTTGGGAATTCATAAATTAATGCAGGCTCCCAGTCATCATCTGCTTTGTTAGTTAGGTAGAGTCCCTTAGTGTTGTTGACCTGTAGAGAAGAGATGCCCAACAAAGAAGAGCCCAGGGACTGAACCCTGAGGTACTCCATATTATTAAAGGTAATATTATGTAGAATAGTTACTCATAAATGCATTCAGTATCATGCATAGTTAACAAATTCATTAAGTTTGAAGGTAGGGATCATACAGTTTCATTTGAAGAAAACAGATATGTGTTAGGTGTGGAAACAGTTTACATACAAAAGTTTTAAGAATATGTAAATATGCTTTACATACACACATCAACAGTAGAATGCTATTTACAATATTTACAAGGTTGGGCTGTGTGAGGGTAGCTGTAGTTGTTGAGAGCTTAAAGAGAAGCTATAGAAATTGTTGAGAGCTTAGATAGGCTCATAGGAAGATAACTATGAGAGTTGTAGAGCTTGGGAACCAGAGAGAGAACCCCCTTTGATTAGGTTGGGTGAAGGCAGGTACATTTCCATTTAGTGGACAGGTGTTTGAATAGCTAGGTTTGGAAGTTTTCTGAGTTTGGTATGGTTCTTAGTGTGGAAGGAAGGGAATTTCATTTTTTGCCTAGTGAGAAAGATAGGAGAAGTTGGCCAGCAGGACGTTTAGGTTTATGGATAGTAATTAAGTTCTGATTTTCAGATCTGAGAGCTCTGTTGGGTATATAAGCAGGAAGGATGTTAGTTAGAGCGGGACATTTTGTTGGGTGAAATATGAGTCTATATGCAATAGTGAGTTGGAGATAGTCTAGGTAGTTTGGGAGTTCAAGCCAAGTCAGGGATTGTAGGGTTAGGCAGTGATGGGTAGTATTTTTATATTTAGAGGCAAATTTAGAGATTTTGTTGTAGCAGTTTTCTAGTTTAGAGGTGATAGAGGAGGACAGGTTGGTTAGGAGAGGGGCTCCGTATAATAAGGAAGGAAGAGGATAAGTCGAGGCCAGAGTTTGCCTGGTAGAGTTGGAGAGAAAGCGATTATTCCTATACAGCAAACCTAGCTTTTGGTGTGTTTTCTTAATATTTTGTTGAATATGAATATCAAACTTGAGGTGTTCATCTACAGTAATGCCAAGTAGTTTGGCAGAGGGGACCACTTCTATAGGTGAGTTGGTTTGACTGCAGACTTTGAAGTTGTTTTTATCATAGGAGAGGGTCTTTGTGGGAGGGAATAGTAGAATCTTTGATTTATTTGCATTGAGAGAGAGGTGGTTTTGACGCATCCAGTTTTCAGTTGTTGAGAAGGCAGTTTGGGTTTTAGTCAGCAATTTAGAGAGGTTTGAGGCAGAGCAGAATAAGGTTGAATCATCTGCGTATTGAATGATTTTAGCATTAGGAATAGCAGTGTGAAAGTTATTGATGAAGATGTTAAAAAAGCATTGGCCCAAGGATGGATCCCTGTGGTATGCTAGTTGGGGTAGGTAGGAAGGAAGAGATGGAGTTCTTCCATTTGACTGCCTGTGATCTGTCTGATAGATAGCTGAACAATCAGGATAAAGCATTATGTGAGAGATTAAGGTTTGAGAGATGACAGAGAAGGTGCTTGTGGGAAACAGTATCAAAGGCTTTAGACAGATCGAGTAAAACAGTAGAAACTAAGTGTCCTGAATCTCGGGCTTGACTGACAGTTTCTAGGAAAGAGAGTAGAGCAGTTATTGTGATATGGCCTGGACAGAAGCCATGCTGGGTAGAAATGAGAAGATTGTTTTGGGTCAGGAAAGGCATAACTTGGAGATGGATTCATTTTTGTAGGATTTTGGAGATTGGTGAGAGCAAAGCAATAGGGCAAAAGTTTGAGATGCTGGTATTTTTGCCTCCTTTATGAATATAAGCTGAGCGCCAGAGGTTGGGGACGTATGATTCTTTTATGGATCGGTTAATAATGATACTGATTGGGAGAGCAATGCCATCAGCAGCACATTTTAGGAAGGAAGAGGGAATATTGTTGGGAGCGTTAGAGCAAGGTTTAAGTTTGGACAAACGTTTTTTCATAAAGTTAGTGGAGATGGGTTTGAGTTCAAACAGATGAGGTGAGTTAGAAGGGGGAGAGTGTAGAGCAGTTGGATTATTACTGGGAAATGTCTTGGTGAGGGTAGTAATATTTTCTATGAAAAATTAGTTAAATTCAGAGCCTAGTTTGAGGTCAGATTTACTTGGGTCAGGACAGGGATTATTCTTGGAGCCTGGATTGAGGAGTGAGTTTATTGAGTTCCAGAATTATTGGGGAGGGGGGGGTTATTGTTATTGGACTGAAGTTTGATATAGTAGGATTTTTTTGTCTTTGGTGATTAGTCATTTTGCACAGTTGCAGAGCTGTTTATATTGGAGCAAGGTATTGGCCAGCTTATTGTTTTGGTAAAGCTTCCATAGTTTGTCTCTGTGTTGCATAATCTGTTTTGTCTCTTTGGATAGCCAAGGAGCAGTTTTAGTTTTTATCCTTTTGTTTCTTAGTGGTAGTAGTAATATATGATTTATCTTTTTGCACAGGGTCACTGCTGAATGTGTTCTATGGCCAGTTCACTTACTAAGTTATTAATACATAAATGAAATACAAAATATACAAGTGGGTAAAGTGACTGGCAAGCCAGAGATGAAAATCACAAACCTGAAGAAACTCAAACGTTGACTTTTTCCTGCGGTAAGTAAACACTTGCCCAAATGTAAATGGAACTCACATCGAGGTAAGTAAAACCCACCTAGTAGGGGGTTATGCCCCCCCACACCCACCAAACTATATATACCAACTCTGGGACTGCACTACAGTGGAGAAAAGGGCATGTTGGGCAAGTGTTTACTTACACTAGGAAAAAGACTATATTTGGTTTCTTCAGTTTCGTGATTTTCGTCTCATTCTTGGGCATCGGGATTTGAAAGTCTACCCATATATATATATATATATATATATATATATATATATATATATATATATATGTATGTACAAACTCTGGGATTTGACAACAATGGAGGAAAAGGCAAACTCCTCTGTCCCCAAATGTAGTTTTGGGGAACCTACTTTACTGTTTTTGCATTTGCACACTTTAGTACTGTAATAAGTAGGGCTGGAGGTAGGGCTAGGAGTAAGGTTAGCACATGCGTAAGGTGGTGCAGGGAGATGAACACTAGACTGTTTATTTAAACTCCTATTTATTCATTTCTTACTTAACATTTCTTTGATTATTTTTCTGGGGATGTGGGATAATCCTGCTGCAGTGGTCTGTGCTGTGTGTTCTTAATGCATTGCTTGTCCTGAAACGCTATATGTTCAAGAACACTGTACTGCATAAAAATGAGAAACAGAAGGCTGGATCCTAAAATGCTGAAACCAAAACACCATAACTGCATTTTTCTGAAATATGAAAGCACAGTTTCAAGAAAAGACTAATAATCCTGGGTCTATGTTAAACTGTCTACTGCATACATTGTTGACACTTAGAAAAGTGAATCCAGAACACTGAAATTGAAAAACATTGAAATGTGGCAGTAACTGTTTGTCTGAGATCACTATACAGTAGAGGATGTTTTTTTTCCCTTTCTCAGCTGCAGAGTCATCTCAGAGTTGGTATATATAATTAGAAGGGGGAGTGAGGGGTATAAATATATCTTAGAAGTTTTTTGCTTTCTTTTGATGATTTTTAATTTCAGTGTTCTGGATTCAATGTTCTGAGTGTTGACAAAGTGTGTAGTTGACAATTTAATGTAGATCCAATATCCCCTACTGTGGGGCTTTATCACCAAATTATGATCATCATTGTGATGAAAGGAGATACTGCTAGCACAGCTAGCTGGAATTTTATAAATAATTATATGTCATTGTTGAATATCAAAATGATTTATATAAAACACTTGTGTTACAAATGTATTAGAACTGTATGTCATGTGTATATCAAACTGCTCTGTACAGATGTTTGTGTTGAAAAGGTATTTGTAAAAGTGCTGTGTTTAAAATGTATCCTCAGTGTGCCCTACTGGAAGAGAACAAAAATGTATATGCACTATTGTAACTCTTTAAATGTATATATTTTAACAGTGGAAACTGGGATACAGGAGGTTAACTTCAGTCTAGTAAACTTTAGAAAAAATATATGAAATTAAATTACTTTATAGGACACAATAAAGAGCTACCTCACAAGTTTTCAATGCAGCTAGAGACACAGAGTCTGTGCTAGGAAGCTTTCTGTATTGTCCTTGGAGTGAACTAATTGCTACTTTTGAAGCATGAAGGAATACAATTGTTTTACGACTTCCAGCATCTGCCAAAGACCTGAGGAAAAGCCCATGTCTATATATTTTTACAGGTAGATGCTAAATGCTGCCAGCTTCTAGCAATGGGGGTTTTGGCCTGGGAACTAGAAGTCAGATGACCAACAATGATGTAATTCTGCAAGCTATCCCAGCAGTAATATTTTAGATATTAATTTGAGAAGTGCCTTAGTGAGACAGCATTCTGCATTCTGACTTGGACCTGACAACAGCAAGATCTATTCATCACACATCTGCCTTGCTCTAATGAAGTAAGTTTCTAGGGAACAGTATAACTCTCTTAGATATAGTCAGGAATATAGTAAAGCTTAATTTAAGTATTTTTCTTTGTGTGAACCTGTACTGCAATGCTATTTTAAATATTTCCTGTGGTTTTAAACTCTGATACCACTATGAATATATATTTAGTATTGTCTTTTTTATTATTTTTATTAAATATATTTAAAACTTTCATTGTGGCTGATCTGTGTAGAGATATTTATATTTTGAGAGCACTTGCATATTTATTTGGTAACACTGTGTGGGCCACTCCTAATAGCCTTGCTCTTGGTCAAACTACCATTTGTATTAGTACCAATATTACACTGTAAGATTGGTCACCCTTTGTTAAGGTCCCTAGAGTAGCTGATAAGGGGTTTTGGTGACAGCAGTAACTACCTTATAGTCTGGGCAGAAAGGGGCATAGCTAGTAAACGTAAACCTGTGCCAGCCTTTCCTAGGTGTGTGTGTGCGTGTGTGTGTGTGTGTGTGTGTGTGTGTGTGTGTGTGTGTGTGTGTGTGTGTGTAAAACAAATCTCCAAGTGTGTGTGTGTGCCAGCTACTTGGGTAGGGACATAAAGCACTGGTTGGACAGAGAGAGTGTTGAAGAACTTGGCTTGGAACCCTGGCTAAGGACTCAACTCTATAGCTATGCAAGTGGGGAGTCATATTGGGGATCTGGAGAAAGAGGGAGAAACCAGCCCAGACTGAGTGTGGACTATGTGTGCTCTTAAGGGAAATTGCACTTGATGCAGGGAACTGCATCTGGAAATACTGTGTGTGTACTTGTTAACCTTCCAGTGAATGGCCCCCACTGTTGCCAGTGGTGAGGATTGAAGCTCCTTGATTACTAGTTGGCAGTGGTGGGTTGTCACATTTGGTGGGCAGTGGTGGCATATCCATGTCACATTTGGTTGGCAGTGGTGGGATCACCACATCACATACTGGGATATAGTGGTGTGGATATTGAACTCCTGTAACCTGTAAACAGTGTTCACTAAAGAAGGTGTTTGTACTCTCAATCAGCCACACAGTGAACATTCAGAGTTTCATATCACAATAGCTTTATTTATTTTTTGTTAGCTTAGTTAGTGAGGGAGAGCAGGCAAGGATGTCAGCAAAGGATTATGGCAAGCTGACAAAGAGCCATTTAGTTGAGATGTGCCAAGCCAAAAGACTGGGGCATGTCAGCTTGACTAAAGGAGAAATTATTGCAGCCTTAACCATGCTGCATCACAGAACAGAAACCAGGAGGACAACCAGACCGGCCTTGGGGATGTATAACTCTTAGAAAATGGACAGTTCAACTTTTCCTCAAAGGACTTAAAAATCCGTCTGGAGCTAAAGAGACTTGAACTGGAGGCCAATTGTTTGGAAATAAAATCAGAAGAGAGACAGTAGTGTTTGGAGGTCGAAACAGAATCAGCAGAGAGACTGCAGCATTTGGAAGCTGAAGAAGATGAGAGGCAGAGGTGACATGAAAAGGAAATGCTGACTGTTTGTCAGGGTTATGGGGGTAATGGAGAAGGGAGTAACCGAACCCCAGAAGCAATAAAGGTTAGTAAATTTCTTCCACAATTTACATAGGGTGATAATTTTGATAGTTTTATTCATATTTTAAAAGGGTATGTAAGCAGTATAATGTTGACCAAGGGCTTTGGGTACTGTTCCTGACCCCCTTACTCCATGGTGAAGCTGTAACTGCTGTTTCTAAATTGTCTGATACTAATTGCTTAAATTATAATACAATTAAAATTGTTTATTAGAGTATTTTAAGTTAACACTTGAACTTTATAGAAAGAAATTGTCATGAGCACAGATGCAAGGCAGATGAAAGCATGTGGGATTATATTGCTGAGTTAAGCACTTATATTCATACGTGGCTGAGTGGGTGTCAGGTCACCACTTTTGAAGGACTGACTGACCTTTTGGTGAGGAAACAAGCCCTTAGCATTTTGCCTGAGGACATGAGAATCTGGTTGGCAGATAGAGAATGCAACACCACAGATGAGTTGGGGAAAAAGGAAGACCTATACCTAGCAAACAAGGTATCACTGCACAGGAAAGGGATATCCAGTGCTGCACATAGTTCTAAGGGAACCCATGGTGGGCAGCCTAAAACACCCCAACAGAGTTGGCTAGTAACAGGAGAAGCCACTAGTTCAGGTACATGGCCAGGATCAAGGGTTAACTGTTTTAAATTTAGCCAGTGGGGCCATGTAGCATATATATTCCTATGGAGGCAAGGTGAGGAGCAAAAGGTAGGGGAGCCAGCAAATGGGAATCATAGAATGCCAGCAGCAAGTTGTCTGGAGACAACAAGGGTACCAAACTAACACAAGAGGTTATATCCTATCTTAGTAGATGGGAAACAAGCCACTTATAAGAGAGACACAGCCTCTGTGAAGCCTGCTATGGTTAAAGAGGAGCACTACTTGCTTAGGCAGTCTACTCCAGTCAGAGCTTTAGGAGGGACCCCATTCCAAATACCTTTGGCTAGGGTTCACCTTGACTGGGAGGGTGGAAAAGGAAGCAAGGAAGTAGGAGTGTTTGAGGCTATCCCTGCAAATGTCCTGATAGGGAATGATTTTGATAATGCAGTACCTTGTGTTCATGCAGTTATATGTAGTCAGGCTTGGAGACCAGCATGTGAATCTGGTAGCCCAGGGGGTCCCAGACAGACTGCACATTTGAAGCCAGGAATGGTGAGGTGGTTACTTCAGAGAGGGAGCTACCATGTAGCAGTGAGACTGAAGGTGAGCCACAGCTGGTGGGTACTGATATTCCCTTGGACAGAGTGAATGCAAGGGCAGAGGTGAGTAGTAGTACCGAGGCTGATTGTGGCTCCTTGATTACTGGTCCAGTGGAGGGTCATCACATTCATCATTCCTAATTTTTCCATTTTTTTTTATTTGTGGTCAGGATTCTGACTTCCCTTCAACCACACTACAGAGATACATCTTCTCCCATTTGCTAGCATGACCACTGTGTTGTCTGTGTTTAGTTTCATTCCATGTTTTTTCAATTTCCTAATCCATTCCATTATCTGGTCTCTCTGTCTGTCAACCCTGCTGCTAGCTACATCATCTGCATACAGCTGCTTTATCTTTCCCCTCTGACCCAGGAGTGGGCTTTGAGCTCAGCCCTGATCACACTCACTCTAATTAAGAATCCCTCTGTGAACTCAAATACTGTTCATACTATTGTCATTGGGTCCCTGTACATAGTCTGCATTAATTCTATCAATGTTTCTGAGACATCAAACCAATACGAGGCTGCGCTTTCTTGAAACACTCTCATATGCTTTCTCCAAGTCTAGGAATACCCAGTTGAACGTCCTCATCTCTAGCTTCTTCCCTGCTATCTCACTGCAAACATCACATCAGTGATCATCTTGCTCTGAATCTGAGTTACTCATTTATCATCTTAATTTCTGCTACTCCGTGTATTCATTTATCAATCATCCTCCAGCACTTTCATGTAAATTAAAAAGAGTTTGCTACCTCTGTACTGTCCACAGTTGTGAATACCCCTTTTTCTTCTTGTACACTAGCACTAGAATGCTTATTCTCTAATGATCTTGGATACTCTTATCTATCTCTATACTGCAATGAATATCTTCAGGAGTCATTTCTTCCCTAATGTACATAACCTCTTGACCATATCTGCTGTGACTTTATAGGAGTCTGTTAAATTCCCAGACTTTATTTTCCTTAGTCCCCTTTGCACTTCTTCTAGGGTGGGTTTTCATTATTTTTTCATTGGTGGATGTGTAAGTGGCAGTTTAGTTTCTATAAGGTTTTCTTCATTCAGTAGCTTCTTGAAGTACTCATTCCATCTGCTATTGATGTCCTCTAAATTGGTGCACAGATTGTTGCTGACATCCCTTATGAATGGGTTCTGCTGTATATCTTATTTGTCTTCCTGACATTAGTTTAATGTCCCAACCCAAGGGTGGCAGTGCCTTAGGATAGATTATATTTTATGAAGGGCAGTTTCAGTCTTTTGTATCATGATTTTATGTCTATAGTCATTTTGTATTCACTCTTATGAGGCTCAAACATTTGAAAGTTTGGTGGAGTAAGGTAATGTTCATACAGCCTATTACACTACAGCTGGTAATACAGAAAATGGTACACTGATGCATGCCATTCATTACAAAGATCTGCTCTCCCTCCTGGTCTTGAACACCATTTATTGCTGAACTGCAGGGACTCCCACCATCCAACAGTACCTGCTCCTCTACCCCACCCACCCCAGAACTGTGAGTTATGTAGTACCTGCTGCTCAGTGTTGCCTCCCCCAAGATGGTTCCCCTTCACCTGAGCCACTGTATGGATATGAGTCACTGGTACTGTAGAAGAATGTGCTGTCCTTGTGCAGGAAGACTAGTAATTAGTCTGACTACTCAGATGATTATTGTAGTATTACTTCAGAATAATAACTTAGCTGAAATATAACTTTATTTAATTCCTTTGCATGTATATTTCCAAGCAATATAGCAAAAATGGCACTACCTGACTTTAAACAACATTAATATTAGCCAGGTTAAATACTATGACCCATACTGTACCTGCCACAACTATAAAGCCATTCAAGTGGGAGGAGACAAGTGTTTCATTGCATCCTTGGGCATCTCTTTTTAACACATTATTGAATTTTCACTTATAGACAAGTATACATTTATATAAAAGATAACATCATATTAACAAGTTCTTATTGCAAACATTATACATTACATTTTTTTGTATAACTATCGTCAATTCAGTATTGCATAAACTGTTCAATTCCTACCTTCCCTTTAATCCTACTCCTCCTGCAAAACATCATTCTGCATGTATCGTTACCACAATTTCCATTTTTTCTATATCATTTGCTCCTACCCATTTCTAAGGAGCCTATTTCCAGTTCCTTTGTCTCTGTTATAATATTCAATACTTAAAATACAATTGCTTTGGACTTTGATTTCCATTTTCTAGTAATTGCTTTTTTGGTAGCCACCAGCATTAAATGCTGTAAGGCATTACTATGTCTGGAAAATTCAGATCTTGTATTCCTGCCCAAAAAATAATTTCCTTATTTACTTCCATTTGCTCACCCAGTATTTCTGAGAGTGTGCTCTCTAAGAAATTTTTAAAGTCTGCCAACTCATTCCACTCCTTAAACATGTGTTCTCAGTTAACTCTTTTTTTCCCCATCACACCTCCAACATTTGCCATATATCCAAAGAAAACTTCATTGGATTCGGCTTGGGGTATAAAACGATCTATACATTTTTAATGGTTTTATTCTGTTTCTTAATCCTTAATGCTGAACTAAAGGTGATATCCTGGAAGTAAAGCAACACAGAAAAATATCTTAGTAATGTTTTGTCATAGTGTGAACATATTTCAGTTATTTGTTGTAGAAGTTATTTTACCTGCTGTTTTACACTGCTTTATGTTACTGATATAAATATGTTTAGTCTCATTTACAGGAAATGAATCCATCTTAGTAAGTCAGCATGTAAGAATCATAAGCAGTGGTGCAGTGGTTAGCATTGTTGCCTCACAGCAAGAAGTTCTGCGGTTCAATTCTTGGCTGGGGTGCCTTCTGTGCAGAGTCTGCATGTTCTCTCTGCATTTGTGTGGATTTCCTCCAGGTGCTCTGGTTTCCTCCCACATTCCAAATGCATGCATCTGGAGCATTTCTCTCTGGACCTCCACTGAAATTGGGTTCTTTTCTAGTAAGCAAATGTTTAATAAATAAATAAATACATTTCAGAAAGGGAGACATTACCATGGATAACATAGTTATCCTCTCTAAGTAAAGAAGCACTACTATTTTTACATTGAGAAATCCGTTTCCTGTGGGGGATTCCAAAAGCAACTATTTCAACAGTCCTATAATCATATAGGTTAGCAGCATCTGCACACACACACACACACACACGCACGCACGCACACACACACACACACGCACGCACGCACGCACGCACGCACGCACGCACACACACACACACACATTTTGCATTTTCTCACACATATTAATCACACTGAAGGCCAGCTCACCCTCAGCACATTACTGGATTCCACAAGGTGCCTCATTCCAGTCTGATATGTAGGGCCCTGTGCTCAGGACTCTGGGGCAGAACTTAGAATTTATTACAATATATCCCACCTACCTACTCAATCACCATCCAAGTCTGGAGTGGCTTCACTTATAAAGCTAACATGGTAAATCACAGGCAAGATGAACAGTTAAGATTTAGAATTGTCCTAAACTAACCATTATAGAGTATCAGAGCACTCAAATAAGGTAACCCTGTCTCTACTCTAGAGCTTGGAACAGTTCTTAATAATGGTAATAAACCTCAAATAAAATGGATAAGCACACAATTTATTTATTTATTTATTGACATTTGTTGACCGGGAAAGTCCACTGGGTCAGAAATAACCCATTTTCAGTGGAGGCCCGGGGAGAAAAGCTCCAGTAACAAATTAAAATTACTAGATGAGATGCACATTTATACTGATGTTAGCACTAGTGAGTTCACTCACACTGGGAATGGATACTCTAGCATTCATTTTGCGAAAATATGTCTACAAGTGCAGCTGAAGTTCTCCATACAGCCATACAATCTTTCCTGAAATTAGCATGGATCTCACATACAGAACAACTCTTCTTCATCTAAACATACAAAAAGTGCAAAAGGACTTTCAGGAGAGGATAGAAAGGAGGAAGTGAATGTATGGGAAATTGCAAATGTATCCCTGGTTGGACATCTATGTCCCTAATGTACAGGGACAGCCTGAGAATGCTTGATGTCTACAAGCCTGTATCGTAACACCATAAAATTCCTTGGGGTAGTGGCACATGTCAGCAGCATTTTTTTTAAATGTGGGGTAAGCTTGGCTAGACTTAAATGGCTCTTGGACCGATAGCCTACTAACCACCTACAAACCTACTGGAGGTGCTTATATGGCATTAAAATGTCTTATGAATAGTTATCTATGGAAACTTTTTATAGTCGACCGTCATCATCATCATCGTCATCGTTGTCATCATCAACAACCCTCTTTTTCCTATTTTTATATGTGGTTGGGGTAATATGCAGAAAAATACAAGTGAATAATCTAAATGAAGGTTTAATAATTAAGATGGACAGAGAACACCATTGTCAAGCCAGAAGCATATCAAGTTTTTGACACTAAATGCTAGAAGCTTCTGTAGTATCAAGTTTGTACTAGAAACTTAATTCCATACTTCCAAATGTCAGTGTCAAGTTTAGACCTGCATGTTCTGGTAGTATGGAAGTACTGGAATCTTGTTATAGATCTATAATTATCTATCTATCTCTCTCTCTATATATATGTGTGTGTGTGTGTGTGTGTGTGTGTGTGTGTGTGTAAATATATATATATATATATATATATATATATATATATATATATATATATATATATGTGTGTGTGTGTGTGTGTGTGTGTGTGTGTAGGTTTACATTTGCAATGATGAGTACAGGTTTGACGAAAACGGGAATGTTGAATTACAGTAGGGTGAGTCCTGTTTTCACTGACCTGCACTGTTACGAGTGTGTAGGTTAGCAAATGACACTGTGCATTTGCACATATGTCATCAGATTTCTGACTATAGATAGCGATACTGTGGGGATCAGGAAATTACCCTTTTCCCCACTGTAGTGCAGTCTCAGAGTTCTAAAATATAGTTTGCAGGGGGGGGGTGCAGCCCCCCTGCTAAAGTGTGACTGGCAGTGTAGTAGTTTAACATAGCTTTGCACCTACACTGAAGTCATGTTCGATATTTGACATAAATGTCGAATTTGCTGAATTCGTTCAACAGATTTGAAATTTATGCCTAATTAGTATGCAGGCATTCACAGTTTCCATTCAGTGTTTCAGACTATTTTTGCATTTTGGTTTTATGATGTTAAGCTTATTATATAAATCTATATAAGGAGCAGTGAAGTTATACATCTAGGACATACCATATATATATATATATATATATATATATATATATATATATATATATATATAAAGGCATTACTGAACATCTAGGATGACAAGACCTGCTGCCAAATTTGTTAGTCAGCCACTTGTATCTTGCTTTAGAGATGAATATGGAGTATTTGCACACTCTTGGAAATGAAGCACTTACAGCTACTACTGATATTAATGTACGGAAGACTATTACAGTTAGATATGTATTCAACAAGCCTGAAAAAGTGTCTAAATTGTTAACCAGTGCTCACATGGTTTGAAAAATGTTTTAAAGAAGAATTAGATCCTATTAGGCAATGTTAGCTTCCCTTGGGAAACTCTGCAAGCCAGGAAAACAGAAATGATTGATACATCTGAGACTTTACATACTTCATTCCCTCACCTGATAGAAATAATATTAATAGTGGAAAAGCGAATGTATTTGACTGTATCATAACCAAGGATCCTAGCATGTTTAGTGTTGCAGGCACCATATCAGACCATCTGAGTGACCCTCCGTGCCTGACTGTTTGGGAAGGTAGTCATACAAGTCATCTTGATAAATATAGGGTTTTCAGAAGGATACAAATTCCCACAAAACAAACAGAATACTACTTAAACAGCTCTGACTGGGGTGTATTGTTATGAATATATAGATTTCATGATACAGATAATCTATTTGGCACTATTATACTCAGCACCTTGAATATGTATACTCCTTCAAAGTTAGTTGGCTGCAAAGAGAAATGCATCCCATAATTAAAAAAACAAAAACGTAGAGCTTTGATTAATGAACATAATGGAGTATGAAGACAATGCAAATCTATGTGAAAACAGTATCATAAATTCTCTATCAATCCTTAAAAAGCAAACACTAGGCACAAATAAGGCAAGCAAAATTTACGTAAAAAATGACATCAGTCAAATTCTGGAAAACAATAAATGAAATACTAGGCAAATGAACACCTACAAATGAAAATCCTTTCTCTGAGTACATACCTGGATGTTGCCGGCACTTTTGATACTTTCAGTGACCATTCTCCGCAGATATTGATAAATTAACTGCTAATCTCTTTGCTTAATGCAGTTTAGGTGAAGGCAATGTAATAAGTAAAAAGTTTACTTATATTCATACCTGCTATCAACACAATGGTAAAAAAGATGTTGTTTTGAATCCAAAGTTACAGTTCTGCTTCAACAGAGAGCCTTAGATAGCCTACATATTAACTGCACTAAATAATTGAATCTGTAAGACACAATTGTGCCTGCGTCTTGGAAACAGAGTAAAATTGCCCATGTATGTGATAGAAGTGCTACTCACAAAGCAGACACTATAGTCCTGTGTGCATATTTTGACTCATTGCAAATAGTCTAGAAAAATAATTAACAATTCAAACACTATCTTGAAAAATATATGCATATAGACAAAGGGCTGTATATGTTGTAGCAGTTTTTCTAGGTTTCTCCAGTGCCTTTAATGTGGTAGCTGTACATATGCTAAGGCAAAAATTAAGGAGGTTGGCTTTAGCACAAAACCTTTGGAATGGTTTAACAGTTGCTTGTTAAACAACACTAAAGTGATAGCCTAGTGAAATTACCTTTCCACGTCATATAGCATGAAATCAGGAGTGTAACACACACTACTGATCCATAGTCTTTTGCTTTTCTGTTTATTCACTAATCATATGAACAGGTGAGTATATCCTAGTTGAATACATTAATGATTTCTCTGCTTTCTATGCTTCCAACATCAGTCAGTCCTGAACATTTGACAGCCTCTCCAGATGGTAGATTTACTCAAAGGGTAACAAATGGGCGACACAAAAGAAAATCCGTCTACTGCCAGAATGCTAACATTGTCACAATCACATAGACTAATACTAAATAAAAAAACAATGCGGAAGATGCACTTGGTTAAACAGAGTGCTGAGGATAAGCCATCTTCTGCAAAGCAGAAATGATATGGCAAATACCACAAGGAAATAAAAAGTGGTTCTCAGAGAAACTGCAGAAACAATTTCAGTCAGAAAACAGCCAGTCAGATTTAAATAATGTTATCTTTGCATGTGGCACTTTTGAGATTGGAATAAAATAAAGGAAAAGCATTTTCTGATAAGAACAACAATTTCAGGCTAGATTAAAGCATGCCTGGGACTTTTGAAGAAAAAGAAGAAAAACCCAGCACCGAGCCAAGGGTCTGGTTTGGTTCTTAAAGTCCATTAAGAGTCAAGACAGAGCTGAGTTGACAGTGAAAACAGGTTAAAAATAATAATAAAAATAAAAAACCTAGTGCAGTACTAATAACATTAGTATTAATGACAGCAAACCATCTTACGTAGCATGCAAAACATTTATGGGGAGACATTTAAAAGGAATTTAGTTTTATGTTTGTCACTGTTCACCTATTTAACCAAATAATGCTCAATAGATACCACTTATCTGAAAAAGGCATTTGTTCCCAAAGTGGAAAATGTAAGTGCACTTTCTGATTCTATTTATCTTCACCTCACAAAGTAATTAATGAGAAATATTTGAAATGCTGTTTTCTACTTACTACTGTAAATAAAAACAGCTTGAAAAGCCTTTGTGACATGAAGATAAGAAAGAATGTTGCCTTTCAGTTTGTCAGTGTATGACAATATAACCTAGTGATGCTTTATAGAAAGCTATTTATTTGCAAGGGAATAGCTGCTTTATATAAAGTACCACTTGATCAGATAGTGATAAGCTGGCAAAAACACATTTCTGATGCCTTTTACCATCGCCTTACAAAATAATTTGTGGAAACACTTAGCAGAAGCAATTTCAGTGGAACTGTATATTCAAATTAACAGCCCTAGAAGAGCATCTTAGGGACAGCCATTACACCCTCTCCCCGAGTCCTCAACTATAACAGATGGAGTCTGGCACATCTAGTGCTAGAGACTGGAAAGGAACTATGAAACCAAACCAAAGGGAATAAAATGACAGTGTATAAGCAAGCATTAAAATAAAAAAAAAACACCACCAGACTTTATCATTAAGGACTCTAGGTTTTCCTTAAGTAAATAAATGGAGTACATGAATTTGTGCTGTTAGGTAGTGCTATTCAGTGTTTGTTTTTGTTTGCATAGTTTGCCCCTTAATATATATATATATATATATATATATATATATATATATATATATATATATATATGTGTGTGTGTGTGTGTGTGTGTGTGTGTGTGTCTGTGTGTGTGTAGGTTTTACTGGTTTATGGGTTAACCATGGGCCCACAAATTCCGTTTTTGGATGTTATTCTGGATATTTCTAGTGGCTACAAATTAACAACTTCTGTAAATAGAAAGTTTGAAGGCCCTACTTCATATGTACATGGCACAAGTGGACATGTTCCCCACATTAAATATTCTTTACCCTATGGGGAAATGTTAAGAAGCTTTAGATTATGTAATGATGAAAGAATATTTAAAAATGAGTTAGATTCAGTTTATAACTCATTTTTAGTGAGAGGATATAGTACATCTTGTTTGGATGAATGTCTCAATAAATTATGGGACTATGTTAATAATTATAGTAAAGAAAATATAATGCAGAAAAGAAGATCTGAAGTTTGTGTTAGTCAAAAAAAGTGGAAAAAACAAGTATATGGTGAAGTTATGTATTTTGTCACTACTTATGGTTGCTATACCCCTGAATTTGTTAAGAATGTTTCAATGTTCTGGAAATATTTTAGCTCTTTAAATGATGTTAAATCATGGTTAAATGCAAATTTAAAATTTTCATATAGAAAGGGTAGAAGTATTAAAGATCTTTTGGTACGAAGTAGATTTAGTGCCCCTACAGACATAATGGTAGAACAAGTTAGACTAAAAGGAACCTATCAGTGTGGGAAATGCAAAGCATGCAGCTTTGTTACTTGTAGTTTTGATTATATAAATGATATCCCTTTTAAAGTTCATGGTTGTTTTAGTTGTAAAACAGAGGGGGTTATTTATGCATTAACATGTCCCTGTCAGAAATTTTACATTGGGGAAACAAAGAGACCTTTCAAAGTAAGATTATTAGAGCATGTCAGGGACATAATTAACGTTAAGAATGAGAGCCCTGTTGCCCGACATTTTTTTGAAAAGCATAATAGTGATGAAAGGCTGCTTAAAGCTTCAATTTTGGAGCAAGTATCTAATAATGATAGAGATATGTTAAGAATTAAACAGCTGTTATTATATAAGGAAACTGTCTATATTTTAAAGTTTAAAACTTTATATCCAAATGGACTTAATGAAGATTTTAATTGGAAAATGTTGTCTAATTGATTGATTTTTAGTATGTTGATTGTTTAATTATCTGTTTAATTGACTCAACCTGTATATAAGATCTGATGGTTTTACTTGTGTTATACTCCTGGAAGGCGAAGGCCGAGACGTCAGAGTGCTTTGATTTTCCCAGAATAAATCGTGTTTGGTGAATCCTGCCTAGTTGTTTTTTTTTACTGGTTTATGCCCAGCATCCTTCTTTTTCTTGTGCTACACTGCTACCTGAGCATTGTACCAGTTATGTCTATGCGGCTGTGACAGTTGAAGAATTCTGGCAGTCCATGCGTTTTCTTTTGAGCCCTCCATTTGCCACTTTGATTAAATCTCCCAGCAATAAGGAGTTTAGTGCAGTACATGAACTAAACTGTGTCCTGTTTCTTTCTGTGTCTCCCAAGGTTGGCTATTATAAACCTCCCATCCAGCCATCTACTAGCACAGATGTATTTTCTCACAGGTAGTGCTAAAGACTGGAAAGGAACTCTGAAAATGAACCAATGGGAAGTACAATAATGATATATAAGCAAATTGTTTAGTCAGCATTAAAAAGGGGGAAAACACCAGTTTTTATGAGTAAAGACTCCTGATTTTCCTTAAGTAAATAGATGGAGTACATGAATCTGTACTGTTATTCATTATTTGTTTTAACTACCTTAACCTCTGATTACAGTGCTGTTATGCTTATTTGTTCTGCTTAGGCTGACAACTAAGTGACCTGCTTTCCTATTCCATAGCTCTTACAAGGAGATGGAAGATAGATTTTTTTGACTACTATGTGTTGCAGTGCTTAACTGCCCTGCCTACCCATATTTCTCCAACCATGATACCATTTAATTTCCGCACAACCATTTCCCTGCCCCCTCAGCCAGCCAGCACTATGGCTTCCATTTCAAGTTCCCTCCCGTTCAACCCTTCCCTAGTTTGCATGCTGCATGACCAGCCCCTTTAATGTCACTACCTCTGTTACCTCAAACACTGTACTACAACTAATATAACAAATTCTAAACAATCTCAATAGCCTCCTAACTAGACAAATCCTGTACAAACAGATCCTCAGCTCACTAACATAACCAACTTCTTATAATTTCCAAAACCAAAACATCACCTCTGTGTGCTTTAGCTAGAATATGCTTCTTTATCTCTTGGCTGTGCTACCCCCTTTAATCCTACTATCAACCATAACAACCTATCAACTGTCTCAAAATCTTGTAAGCTCGACTTGTTGCCCTGAGGATAAGCATCTCCCTCCTCGCACAATGCAAACAGAAAATGGAAAAAAAAAATGGAAGCTCATCTTTCACCGCAAGAACATCAGAAGTTGAATAGGTGAGGTTTCTCTGTTTCAGCTGAAGCAACATACAGAGAAGCAAGAGGAAGAGCGGCAGCCCTCTTGATGTGGAGATAATTAGCCTTGCAGGTATTTGGGAAGGTGGAGGACCCATCTGAAATATTCAAAAGAATCAAAGAGACAGTATATCAAACACATATAACAGCGATAGCACTATATATACTTCCTAGAGCTGAGAGGCAAAGAGGTCAGAGGACTATTGCTGTCAGTCATCTACTTTATGGAAGGCATGATCCCATAATATTGGGGGTTGGAATCAGATGTATACCAATCAGGAGATGCAGGGAAAACTAAGGGACAGAAGACTATCAAGAGCAGAGAGAGAGGCACTAGGGACATGTTTCCCCAGGTAGGACTCGTGAATTTATGGAAGAACCCCTCACTAGATAGGGACTATACCTTTTTCTCTGCTAGGCATAGCAAATGGTCAAGAATAGACAAGATTTTTATAACAGGGGAAGATATGTACTCCACTTGAACCAAAACCGTAGGTCTCTGACCACTCTTATCTAGTTCTGCCTATGTCCAAGCTCGATATTGGCTCTTCCCTTAGGCAATGGAGAGTTGATAGCATATGTAGAGGAAAATGAACAGTATAAGGTGGAAATAAAAGAGGTAATCCAAGGGATAATTCCCAGGACACGAGACCACTGGTGAAATGTGGGAATGTAGTAAGGCAAAACTTAAATGAAACTATGTCATACGACACAACAAGACATTACCCAAAGAAAAACACAGATTTGACAATGGTGAAGAGATGCAACAGAAAACTGGGGATCTAGAAAACTACGGAGCCACAAGTTAATATAAAAGCTATGAGGCAGCAGAAAAAAACACAAGATATGGGTGGGGGTGGGTGGAAGATGCAAGAATTTTATTAGATAGGATCTAATCCAAGGGATATATTTCTCCAATTCCCCTAAAAGAATCACAGCTTTGGCACAACGCTTGAGGCAAGAAGATTATGCAAGGGCCCTCACCTCCATAAGGGGTTAGTTACCAAGACTACAGATATTTTTAAGGTATTTGAAACATATTACTCTGCTCGGGTCTATATTATATATATATATATATATATATATATATATATACGAAGTTTTAAAACTTCAAACGTCATATGTTCAACAACAAATGAGCGAAGTTTGAAACATCGAATTTATAATAAAAAATTAAAAAAAAAAAAAAAAAACTTACCGAAACGCTCTGAGCAGGGGGGCAAGCCCCCCTGCACCTCACACCCCCCTACTTAAATATACCAACTCCGAGATAGCACTTCAGTGCAGAAAAGGGAAATTTTCCCATTCTGTGCCATATGGAGCCATTGCTTTTCACCTTCAAACTCTTTATGTTTGATTATATGGTGTCGACAATATGACATTCGAACTTTAAAAAGTTTGAATAATTAATAGGGAACCCTCTGCTCTATACTCATCTGAGCAAACAGTCACTCTTAGAGATGGGGCAATTATGAATTATGCTAGAACGTGATGAAGCAGATGGATTAATGCATGAAATAACCCCAACTGAAATAGCAGAAACCTTGAAAGAAATGAAGAGAGGAAAGTCCCCAGGTCCCAATGGGCTGCCAGTTGATATGTGGGAGATATTAGGGGGGGTGGTGGCACAATTCCCATACAGCATGCATTTCTTAACAATGTACTGAGTGAATGGAAAGTCCTGGAATCATGCTGAAAAGCTGTAATATCCCCAATATACAAGGAGAGAAAAGGCCCATCTTTAACTTCCTCTTACCAGTTTATATCAGTCTTAAATCATGACTATAAACTATTTATGTCCATTTTAACAAGAGGATTAAACAAGGTAGTACCTAAGCTCATGAACCCAGACCAAACAGCCTTTGTACAAAATAAACAGACCTCAGGCAACTTAATTTGAAGCGTTATGATAATACAAGAAGCAAACAACACTGGCTTCCCTGTAATATCATTGGGCTTCTTCCAGTCTTTAATAGACTTGATAAAAGGGATATATAAGAGGCCAAGTGCAGGAATCAAGATCTATGCAAATCTATCTGAAGAATGTTCTATATCTAGGAGTACTAGACAAGGATGCCCCCTCTCCCCAGCCCTATTCACAGTACATATAGAGCCCCTAGCAGAAAAGATAAGAAACTTAGAGATTAGGCATACCTCTGAACTGTCCAGATTTTTTCAGAATGTCCAGATTTTTGTTTCATATTTTTGGTCTGTTCTTTACAAAATGTATGATTTTCTGGTAAATCAGGACTGAAGTCATGAAATAATGACACACATTTGAGTTTCAAATTTTATATCATTCAGAAAATGCATGCTAACACAAAACCTGTTTTTCTATTGACTTTCTATATTTGCAAGAACATTATTTAAAATCTGTACCTATTTTTTGGCCTTTCTCCCCCATTATTTCAGGCTTTTTCCAGATTTCTTGGGCCACGAAGTTGAGAGGTATGACATTAGGTAACATTATTGGAGGAATCTTCACCTTAAGATTACTCTCTTTACAGCTGAAGTACTCCTCACAATGTCACATTCACTGGATGACTACATATCCTTTGGGGGATAACAGAGCCATTTTCAAAAGATTATGAGTATAAGGTTGATATACAAATAACACAAATGCTGCAGATAAGCAGCCATATTCAAAGTAATAAATTTCCTAGATTAGCATCAGACAGTGCCTTACAATATGGATGACTAACACTGAGTAGGATCAAAGAGAAAATAACTAAAAACCTCCAAGACTGGAGAAGACTAAACATAGAACTGGACCAAAGTGGACAGGTCTGTAATTTATACATGTTGTAAACACTACTGTATTATTTCAAGGCCTTCTGCTGGCCTATACCTTCCCATGAGAGAAAAGCTATAGAGAAGCTGATGAGGAATTTCATCTGGTAAGGAGCTAGACCTAGAGTATCCTGGGAAAAGCTATTATTATCTAAAGACATAAGAGGATTGGGGATATTGGATGTTACTATGTTTGAACTGGCTACCCTACTTGTGTACTTTGCACATTGACAAGATAGGAACTATAATGCCAGGTGGAAAAAGATATTGAAAAAAGAATCAGATATCAGGTCAAGGGATCTATTAGCTTTTCTTTGGGGGAAAAAAGAGATTCTCCCCCGACCCCACCTCATTTGGGACAGCTAAGAAAACTGAAGAAGGCACTCAATAAACTATTTAAGCAGAATCTATTGAAAAGTTGGAAAATGGATCGTATGCCTACAGGACAGTCAGAGGAAGAAAACTGAAGACACCAAGTATGATGTGTACTAGACAGATGAAAACACAATGATTCAGTACTGGCACCAGCTGCTAGAAAATGACCATCCTATAAGCTGGGAATCAAATAGGCCAAGATATAATCTTCCTGACAGAGCACGTTTACTCTATGAGAGACTGCTCTGGCAACTAGCTTCAAAGGGTTGGTTCAAACAAAAACAGGAAAAAATGGTTTCACTTAATCCAATGAGCAGTTAATGTCCAAAGAGAACAAACGTACGCCACAGGGTTGCCATGCTGTACATGTAGGGCGCTCAGCCAGTTAGAAATTACTAGAATGAAGAAAGAAATGAAAAGATAGGTGGGAAACAATATTAAATATTAAATACAGAAATAGCTGGTAACCATAATGAAAAGGTTGTTTCTCTTCCATGGGTTTCCCTTAAATCAAGAAAATATGAAATTTTCTGGTGGAAATGCAAACATATACCCTGGCAAGACTGGCTGCTATTTTTAGGGGAGCATGCTGGAGATGCCAAACAGGAACACAGGGCACATGGGACCATATTTTTTGGGAGTGTGAAAGACTTGCCCACTTTAAAATACAGGTAGGAAATCCAGCACATATCATTACAGCCCAGGCTTTAAACCTGTCAAAACCCATTTTTTTCAGGGTCTTCTCAACAATCAGGATATTCCCCAATCACAACAGTTTTTGATATGGTTAATCATGCTAATAGCAAAGAAGGCAATAACCAAAAGGTGGAAAATTCAGACCTCTCCAGGGTTAACAGAAATAAACGCCCTGATGGACACCCAGATGATTCAGGAGAGGAGGTTAGGGAAGTTAGGTATTTTAAGAAGAAGATATATATGCACACATATATACATGTGTATGTATATGTATATATGTATATATATATATATATATATATATATATATATATATATATATATATATATATGGGTTCCCTTTAAATTATCGTATGTTCAGAACAGCGTTGTCACCTCACAGTAAGATGCTGTCCGGTTCAATTCTCAGCTAGAGTGTCTTCTATGTGGAGACATGCGTGAATATGGGCGTACCTTCGTTGAAGGTTGTGCGTCAGAGCTGGTAACTCGGCACGTAAAAATCAACTACCAATCATTAGCGGACCGGAGTTCCACTGTGGCAACCCCTAACCGGGAAAAGCCAAAAGACACAACAACAACTGTAGCCACAGTCCCTCTAAAAGCACAACAAACAAAACCTAGCAAAGCAGCTCACGCAGTCTTTGAGATATATTGCATAAATGCATGCAGGATCTATGATGCAATTATGCAATTAGAGAACTTCATGCCTGGATTGACCCCCCCCCATAATAGCACTAACTAAATAGTGGTTAAAATCCTCCATCAAAGATGAAGAAATATTTCCACCTGGATAAAACATACTAAGGAATGACCAAATCACTACACATGCAGGAAGGGTAGCCAATAATGTCTCTTACCACCTTAGAAATAGCAATATACCCCTACAAAAGAACCAAAATATGACTCTGAAGAACTAATAATAACCCATCTTAATTTAAATTCACATAAGGCAATATGAATAATAGGTGACGGTATACTCTATTGGATAACTAATAATGTTAAGCTGTTACCTTAAAATAGACTGGTCTGATGGAGGTACTAGCACCTTCCACTAAGTATTAAATATCCACCAAGGTATGACAAAACCTCCAGGAATACAAGAACTCTGGATTGCATATAATCCACTAACCCTGAAAAAAATAGAATAAAACAAGCTAGAATACTCTCTGATACACTTAGCAGCAGCCAGCAACTATCCAGCTTAAGTAATCAGAGACTTCTTAAAAATCAGCAATGACCAGCAACCTAAAGTTTGAAAGAAACCTTATCAACGTCAGCAAGAACACTTTCATTGAGACCCTGAAAAACTGCAACTGGATCCTACTAAAACACTCCTACTAGGTGATACTGTCTCATACTGCAGTACCACCTTTCCACAAGTTTTAAACCAACAAGCACCTCTGTGATATAGGCAGGTCAGAGTGATAACTGTACCCTGGATGAAATGAAAAACAAAACAATTAATACAAACTAGGGATAATACTTTGTGTAAGTGTAAAAAAAAAAAAAAACAAGATAATTATCAAAGCTACTGGGTCCTAAGAAATCTCACTAAAAACAGGTACTTTTAGACAAAACGATTACACTGCTTCACAGACAGCATACTTTCAGTAATTCCAAAATTTTCTAGTCTGCTACAAAAATCTCCTATAGCCAGATAACAACCCCCCAATCCTTTTTCCATTGAAACTAATGCCACCGTAGCTTGCAATTTCAATGAGCACTTTATAGCTACATGCTCTCACAGCTGCCATCAGACTGCAGACATACCTTCTCACTTCAGACTGCAGTACTAATCAAATAACTTCTCATTTGAAACAATCCTGATTACTACAATAAAGAAATACTTGCACAAAGTAAAACCTACTATAGTAGTATCAGATAATGTTCTGAAGACTATTTTAAATTATAAGCAGATGGAATAAGCTCCACAGTTTCTATATTAACAGAAGGTCCTTACAAGAGTCATTTGTTCCAACAAAGTGGAAAACCTTTTATATTATACCAATACGTAAAGGAATTACCTCCACCAAAGTTTCAAAATATCAGTCTATCATAATACTTCCACCTCTTTGTAAAGTGCTAGAAAGATGTATCCATCATCAAATCCTAAACTTTCTGCTAGACAAACACTCCCCACCCCCACCTCCTCACAACATGGATTCTGGCCCTACCACAGCACTGAAATTGCATTATTGTGTTTTATAGACACAGCCAACCAAAAGAGAATTATGGGCAACTCTGTTGTCTTCCTATTTATGACCTCTTGAAGGCATCTGATACCATATCGTACCCTCTTGTCTTTAACAAGCTCTTACAACTGGGACTAAGCATCAGATGATTAGAATGGTTTTCTAGTTAATTCAACAGCCATACACAACCTTTCAAATGGCAGGAGTGCTGCTTTACTCACCTGCCAGTACAAACAGGAGTGCCACAAGAGTCAATAATAGGACCCCAGTTACTTCATATATTCATAAATGGCATGCACAAGGCAGCCAAATGTGTAACAATCATACAATATGCAAATAATCAGGAACTTCAAGGCCAAGCAGGACAGCAGAGCCAAAAATGTTTATTGCAAATCCACAGAGCAATACGTAAGGCACAATGTAACACAATGTCACCAAAACAAACCACAAGGTTAAGCGCTTTCACCCGGAACCACCAGGCTTCATCAGAACTGATGTGACTGTAATACAAAGTAATACCCATGTAACTCATGAGATGCTTTAAAGTAATATCAGTAGGTTAGTATGTGATTGTAATACCCATATAACTCATGAAATGCTGTAAAGTAATCTAAGTAGGTTAGTATGTGATTGTAATACCTGTGTAACTCATGAGATGCTGTAAAGTAATATCAGTAGGTTAGTATGTGATTGTAATACCCGTGTAACTCATGAGATGCTGTAAAGTAATATCAGTAGGTTAGTATGTGATTGTAATACCCGTGTAACTCATGAGATGCTGTAAAGTAATATCAGTAGGTTAATATGTGATTGCAAAGCCCGTGTAACTCATGAGATGCTGTAAAGTAATATCAGTAGGTTAGTATGTGATTGTAATACTCGTGTAACTCATGAGATGCTTTAAAGTAATATCAGTAGGTTAGTATGTAATTGTAATACCAGTGTAACTCATGAGATGCTTTAAAGTAATATCAGTAGGTTAGTATGTGATTGTAATACTCGTGTAACTCATGAGATGCTTTAAAGTAATATCAGTAGGTTAGTATGTAATTGTAATACCAGTGTAACTCATGAGATGCTTTAAAGTAATATCAGTAGGTTAGTATGTGATTGTAATACCCGTGTAACTCATGAGATGCTGTAAAGTAATATCAGTAGGTTAGTATGTGATTGTAATACCCGTGTAACTCATGAGATGCTTTAAAGTAATATCAGTAGGTTAGTATGTGATTGTAATACCCGTGTAACTCATGAGATGCTGTAAAGTAATATCAGTAGGTTAGTATGTGATTGTAATACCAGTTTAACTCATGAGATGCTTTAAAGTAATATCAGTAGGTTAGTATGTAATTGTAATACCCGTGTAACTCATGAGATGCTTTAAAGTAATATCAGTAGGTTAGTATGTGATTGTAAAACCCGTGTAACTCATGAGATGCTGTGAAGTAATATCAGTAGGTTAGTATGTGATTGTAATACCCGTGTAACTCATGAGATGCTTTAAAGTAATATCAATAGGTTAGTGTGTAATTGTAATTCCAGTGTAACTCATGAGATGCTTTAAAGTACTATCAGCAGGTTAGTATGTGATTGTAACACCCATGTAACTCATGAGATGCTTTAAAGTACTATCGGTAGGTTAGTATTTGATAGTAATACCCATGTAACTCATGAGATGCTTTAAAGTAATATCAGTAGTTCAAAGAGTAGTAAAGTAACAAATATTAATGTACATTCCTAACTGTGTTTACCCTCACAAAAAAATCTAAAATTCTACTATTTTCACAAACAGTTATGCATGTCTTGGAAGGTGATAATGTAGACATAATTTGGGGATTCAAAATGGACTCCAGCACTCACATTAAGGACTGCAGTAAAAATGTCCTGTTCTGTGGCATATTATTTTTTGTTTCAGAGACACATTAGCCACAATGAGGAGAGACCACATTATTGGCTAACAAGCATGTCTCTGAATCACCTTTAACTACCCTGAGTGCAGACCAGCGCTTCCTATGGTAGTTAATGCTGGTGGCTGATGTATTGGGGTGGCCATGGCACCCCTCCATTCTCTGTCCCACATACATACACATATTCAGACATTCACACATAAACCAACCCACACACACACACACACACACACACACACACACACACGCATGCAAGCATGCACACACAAGCACACCACATACCTCATACCTGTCATTGAGTTATCAAAAGTCCCCGATGCCCCCTGTCATGTCTGTCCTAATCTCAGAAATTATGGATGAGTACAGTCATTCAATAATGTCAGATATTAGACTTTAATACTTTGTATTGTGCAGAAAATGCACGGTGAGGCTAGACATGTTGCTCTATTAACTTTTAAACTGACTCCAAGTCACATTTCAAAAATCTCTTGTTCTTCCTGACTTTTGCCTGAAACCTACCCTCTAAACAGACACACCTCCATCCTTCTCAAATGTCCCTGGTTTTACACAATAATCCAGCTGTTGCCTCTTATAGGCATACCTCTCAACTGTCCAGCAATTACTTGTTCCATAAGGCTGAAAGGTATACTTATTGGTGTCTTGTCCTACTCTGTTGTAACTCAAGAACTGTTGCAATACTTGAATACTCTCCCCAAATCATTACTGTATAGGAAGAAAATCCTAACTGCACTAGCATCTCAGTTAGTGTAGCTGGTTAATTGTGCTGTTTCATGTGTCAAGGGTGCAGGGCCTGAAGCATCCTCCCTTTCTAATGTAAAACCTAATCAAAAAATAAAAAAAAGTTAATTAATGTCACATCTTCACTGGTGTCTAGTGGTGGTGCAGCGGACTAATATCCTTGAATCTTTTTAGTGCCTTTAAGACATGCTACATAGAATATACCTGGTGTCTAGTGTTTCCCCCAACCCATGTCATGTTTATGTGCCTTTCAAGTATAATATTATAGAAATATCCCTGGCATCTAGCCTTCCACTGACTCACATCATATTTATTTGTTTTTCTAATTGCCTTTCAGGCGGGATACTGAGGAGATATTACTGGTGGCTAGTGTTCACTCCCGACCATATCTCGCACAAGTTTCTTTTACTATCTGCCATCACTGTTCATCCTTTCAGAATATAGTAGAGTCCAGGGACAATGCTATCATAAGTACCATGAAGACTATGATGGCATACTTTGACACAGTGTCTAACAATTGTCTAACTAGAAGACAGAGATTGCCATTCTCACTGCTCTATCTCGCAGAGTCATTCATAGCTGGAGCAGTGGGCATACTCAGTGTGGCTACATAGGGAGGCCATCATGGGGAGCACAGTCTTCATCTGTAACAGTATTGGTATCTCATTCTGCCACCCCCATATCAAGGGAGCCCATAGGACATAGCCTTCAGGGACAAAACACTTCAATGGAAAATCAAGTACAGGTCCAGTTCTTCAAGTACCAGTACCACTACATCAGAGTCACAAGGGGACTCTAGTCCCACCACATGCACCCACTGCAGTGACCCCACAGTACAATCATGCACTGGCTCACCCACCTTGTCCACAGTTTAAATTATCTATATCACATATGTCTCCCTTCTAAGAGTCCCATGTCTCTCTGTTTATTGACTTGTAATCCCCCCAGTTGTGTTTTCAGCCATGTCAACATGTCTATAAATATTAATGCAAGTAATGATGGCTGTCACCAACTCCATCCTCTCACATGTGTGGTTTTAGTGAATATGCCTGATACACATTTTATGTATCACTTTGTTCTATGTGTGATCACTGCCATTGCATACCTGGCAGGACCTAAATTGGTGGGCTAGGCATTGCTGCTTCATGTACATTGCCATATACTATGCACAGTGCTGTCTCAGGTATGTCATGTGGCCACTGTCTTCTGGCATCATTAGAATTTGTTGCTGTGGTTGTGACATGGCCTGATGTGTGTCCTGAGGTTCCAGGGGCTAAGGGATAGGCTGCACCTGTTTGGTAATTATTTTGTGCCACATGTGGTATGCTAAATAGTCTGTGGGCTGTGGCAGTGGTGTACTACAGTGTCCTGCACGGATGTCTCAGCAATGGAACTGAGATTTCTGCATGACAAACACTGACTCTGTTATGTTCTTGGTTGTATTGTGGTGTTGTACTGCATTTCAGCCACAGTATGTGGACGCTTTATAGATGTCATCCACCAGGGCTTGAGTGGATATCCTGCATTATCTAAAACCCAGCAGGGATATGGGGGAGGGGTGACACAAGAACATATATTGTCTGTAGGTACAGAGAGATGGGACTGCCAGTGTACTTGTACTTACTTACTAATTGCTGTATGGAATGTTGCTATGCAGAAATCAGTGGTGAGATGACTAGGAAGTCATAGGTGGAAATCATGGACACTGCCAGGGTGCTGTGCTGAGACACGGGTTAACAACCCCTATGTGTTGCAAACTACTAGGTAGTTGATGAAATCCTCCCTGTTGATATTCCATTGTCAGTGGACCCCATATTGGCCACTGTACACCGGGTGTACAACATATCTCTCAACCTCTTAGAGCAAGAAATCTAGACAAAGCCATAAATAAAAGTTGGACAAAGGTCCAAAAATAGGGACAATTCTTAAATATTGCTCTTACAAACTTAGAAATTTGATAGAATAACAGGTTTTGCATTAGCATGAATTTTCTGTAGGGTGTGATGTCTAAAACTCAAATGTCTGTCATTATTTTCTAACTTCAGTCTTTAATTATTTGCCACTGATTTTCCAGAAAACCATAATTTTATGAAAAATGGACCAAAAATATGAGGCAAAAATCTGGACATTCTGTGAATATCTGTACAGTTGAGAGGTATGGTGTGCAGTCAATAGCTCCCAGTATTTCAGGGAAGCGAGCAATGCCATAGAAGTTGCCCATCGTACTGACTATTCTCTGCAGTATGAGGGACACAGATATGCTCATCAATAAGTAGCAGAAATTTTTTGCAAAATACCTTTAGTATTCTGCAGGCTGATGTTTCTTATATGACAAAGGGTTTCACTGTTTGCCTTTAAATGGTCCCTTTAGCTAGAATACTAACAGCTACATATATCTTGATATCCAGTGGTATAGGAAATTCATACAATCCTCCAGAATCAGTCTATGGACTAAACATGTCAGCCAATGCTCATTTAATGTCTTTTTTTTTAGATCATACTTCGTTATTTTTCTATACAACATCTTACTTCAGAAAAATGCATGAGTCCTATTCATAACTTTATTGGAACTAAAATGTCTACTTCATCATACCCACCTGTCCCTGGGCTGTTACCTCTAGTGGACATTTATGTTGTCAGGATAACTGCCACAACAATGCACAGGAGCATTATTTGGAAGTTTTTGGTTCCAGGATGATAAAACTGATTGCATTATTGCTAGTAAACCAATAATAATAATTATAACTTCCTATGCACAAAATTCATAGATTGTTGGTGGGTCTTGATTCAGAGAAAGCATTCAATAGAGTAAGCTGGAATTTTATGAACAGGGCAATGGAAACATTTGCATTCACTGATACAATAATAAGGTTAATTAGAAGGATAAATGAAGGATTGAAGGCAAGAATTAAAGTGGGACGGTTCCTCTCTGATAACTTGTGTTTGAACAGAGGAACCAGGCAGGGGTATCCTCTTTCTACTTTGTTATTTGCTTTATATTTAGAGCCATTGGCAAACAAAATAAAGGATTTAGAATCCAAGGATATAATAGGTATGGTAGTCAAGAAAAGTTGGCTTTATTTTCAGATTATATTATTTTACACCCAATAAATCCAGAAAATGACATTTTGGTGCTGTGGAACATTTTGAGACAATTTCAGTTTTTTTAGGATATAAAATAAATGAAGGTAAAACAAAGGCTATAACCATAAATTATGTACCCACACATAAATTGGTAGAGCAATACATTTATTTATGTGGACACTGTTGTCACCTCACAGCAAGAGGTTCTCCTGTTTGAATCTCAGCTGGGGTGCCTTCTGTGCGGAGTCTGCATGTCCTCCCTGCGGTCACATGGGTTTCCTCCAGGTGCTCTGGTTTCCTCCCACATTCCAAAGATATGCGGTAGGTGGATTGGATACTCTGACTTGGCTGTAGATGAGAGTGTGTGTGCAAGTGAGTGGTGCGAATTAACTACAGCAGCATGGCTAGCCACCCGGCAGTGTAAACCTTGGCTCAAGATGATTGTCACTGCGGAAGTGACACCCTGACCCCATGTACAAAATGGGAAAAGGGTTGAGGATGGATGGATGGATAATATGAAGTATTTAGGAGCTTGAATTAAAAAACCTTCTTTTATGGCAGCTAAGAATACGTGGGAATACACTAAGCAAAAGATAATACAAAAACTGAAAAAATAGAAGCTCTTGTTTATGGATATGGATAGTAAGATGCAAGCAGTGAAAATGGTTTTATTCTGTTTACTTTTATATGTGGGTCATGTATATTTTTATCAACCAGGGGAGAAATTCTGGACAATAATTAATACAGAGTTGGAGGAATTTATCTGTGGGGAAGAGTTAAGTGGGATAAACTGATCCTTCTAATAAAACAAGGTGGTTTGGAATTATCTGAATTTGAAGAGATATTTTAGAAATACAAGGTTAAGGCTCATACACAGAACCAAGCAGAATGTTATAATTCAAAGTGGAAAGGGATGATGATGAAGCAGGGGGTAGTTCAAGAAATAAGGAGAGAGTGGGATTTTGGATGTAGATCCTTAAGGAAAGTAATAACAACCATACATACAATTATATGCATATAGTAGCAGAAACTATACTAAGAACTAAGCCATCACAAGAATGGAGAAAGAAGATTTTGCCAATAGGGATGACTGAAAGTAGGGGTACAGAAAATAGGTAAGAGGGTGCTGGAATTTACTGGAGAAAGCTAGCAAAGGCATAAAGGTATTGGGAGCAAATAATAACAGAGGAAAAGTAATACAGTGGGATGAGGTCAAGAAGACATTTGGATTACAGGCTAGAGACTGCATTCCCTACCAGAGATTGATATCAGAGTATAGGCAAAGAGAAAGATCTGCTCTGGTATAGTTTTTAGTTGAATCTAGAACAGAAGCCACTGTTAAAAAGGGATAATTAGTAGACCATATAAAATATTGCACAGTAATTATAAGAATCAATCAAATGGTGTTAGAAAGATTGGAAAGGGACACTGGAAAAACAATTTACAAGGGAACAATGGAATGACATATGTATGGCTCCAAACGATGTAACAAAGTCCAGACAATTTAGGATTTTTGCTTGGAAGTATTTGCATGGGTATTTTTATAGCCCAAGCAGACTTCTAAGATTTTTTCCTCAGGTAGATAGCAAATGTTGGAGTTGTGATGGAGAAGAAATATGTAACTGGGAGCATATGTTCTGGGGGTGTAAAGCGTTGTCAGACTTTAAAAATCCCCTACATTGTACTCTGTCAGAAATATTAGGTGAGCAAATGGATATAACAAAGGAAATGTTTCTTTTGAGCTGGGACACAGAATCTGAATTGCCTAGACATAGTAAGGCCTTATTGAATTTAATTCTGCATTTGGCTGTCAAAAAAGTAATTACCAGAAAATGAAAATCAAAGGGATCTTTAGAAAAGGAATGGAGTAAATTATATAGAAATAAATACATGCATAATAATGTTCAGCAAGAGTGAGGTTTACAATAAGGCAGGAGCTGAGCAATTTATGTACTGTTGGACCAATGAATGATAGTTATGAAGAAAGAAAAGATATGCAATGTATAATGTATGTATATTGAAAAATGTTAATATGGTTTGTTTTCTTGTCCATTAATGTATGTTTGCTTATGTCTTAAGTGATAATTTTATAAAGGTGTTAAAAAGAGGATAACCCAAAAGATATTAAGAATAAAGATTTTTATAGCAAGAAAAACCCTCATAGACTGATTTAAATGAGCTAATAACCAGGTTTGTGATTCCAAAGGCAATACATTATATGTAAGTTAATAACAAAGTGTACTAATCTTTCCATAGAGTGAATTTATTCTGGACAAGTGTATCAACCATGTTGCCAAGAGCCAATCTAACAGTTTTCAGATTGAAACTTATACTCTATTCTAGCTGGATATAAAAGACTATGTGAAATATCTTAGCTTGAATAATGTCATTATGTGGAGACTTAAGTATTTTACATAATCTTCATACTGTTAGAAATCACTGTAAGTTCCATCCAAAGTGAGTGTTCCATTTAAGTGTTCAGTTTAGAAATTTTATCTTGATTATTAGCTATGAGACCCCTAAAATAGTATGAAAGCAGTCCTTGATTGCAAAGGTCTCTTATGGAGTCATATAATAGAAACCAATCTGATATTTTCTTAACTTCAGTCTTAATATTAAGAGGCCTCACTGTGTTGTTAAATTAAGATAAATTTCTTTTAACTTAAGCATGCTAATTTTAAATGGATAATAAATTAAGTTCTAACTAGGATAGGCTCTTCCCTTCCTGTAAAAAACATTGCGTTCCAAACTATAATGAGCATACTCAAACAGGCAAAGTATATATTATCCAGATTCCCTAAGCTGTTACTTAAAAACTTATAAAACACATTATGCTTTCATGTGCTTTGAAACTTTAGATGATAATTAAATCAGCAATGGTGGTCAAGCTGGTTTGAGGTGAGCTGCAAAACAATACAGCAAAGTTTATTTGAAGCACACTATACCCATTGACCGATATTTCTCCAAAACTTAGCAATCATATATTTTTTTCAGGGTCAAGGACTTGGAATCCAACCAGATCTTTACTGGCAATTGAAGTTTCTCAGGGGATCTTGGGAGAACCACATCACCAAATAATTTTTTTACAGACCTTTCCAAATATCATACCATTCATAATAGGCAGTATCAAAGTATTTCTATTAAACAAAAAAATCTGTTCCAGTACTAACCTCACTTTCAGTGCATTTATGCACTCAAAAAGAGATAATTTTTCAAAAGATTAGTCATGTGTGTGAAAAAATTGTATTATATTATGCCTTGGAGATCTGAAACACAAACATCCTTGAAAAAAGTTTAACAAAGGCATTTAACAAAATCGACTTTAAATTGAATAACTAATTTGTTATCTGTTGAATGAAAAAGTGAAACCTTTGTCTTAGTTGGTATGAACAGTTGAAATCCCTTGGCTGTAGTATCAAATCCTTACCATTCTTGAATTTAAACCAGGCTAGCATATACACGAAGAATTTACACCCACTAATTAAAAACATGATTCTTACAACACAGAAACTATTTAAATCATTGCAATTAGCTGACGCTTTTACCCTTATACAACCGTTACACCTAAATCCTAATTTACTAATAAATAATAAACCAGTAAATCTAACAAACTACCCCCTGATAAAAGACTACACAATATGGGATATATACCAATGGAAAGACTCTAACACGGGGCAAATGAGACTTGAACTCAAACTTCCTATGAAATATAGTATTATCCTTAACCAACTTCGTCATCTTATAAATGCTAAATTCTCACAAATACACACTGACTTACAGAACATAGATTTAGTTAAATTAATACTTGAAAATCTTGCGATTAAAGGGAAAACAATTTCTAGGACTTATAAAATTGTAATGAGTGCAAAACATCAGAATTCTTTATTATTTTCAAACTATTGACAAATGAAAAATCAATCACTGACTGAAGAAAATAAGAAACTAGCCACTGAAAATACAATCAAATTCATTCCTTTCAAGAAGCTGTTATATACACAAATTATGGTAAATGTTGTTGTTGTCTTTCGGCTTTTCCCGGTTAGGGGTCGCCACAGCGGAACTCCGGTCCGCTAATGATTGGCAGTAGATTTTTACATGCCTAGTTGCCAGCCCTGACACACAACCTTCATCGAAGGTACACCCATTCATGCATGTCTCCATGCAGAAGACGCTCTAGCTGAGAATCGAACCGAACAGCATCTTACTGTGAGGCGACAATGCTACCGCAGTACCACCACCGCAATGTACACAAATTATGGTAAATGACAATCTGTATTATACCTTATCTAAATTAAATAAATTCAATCCTAACTTTTTGCCTATATGTCCCCATTGTCCGGATCAAACAACTGATATTGTACATGTCATGTGGAACTGTACTAAGATACACAACTTATGGTGTTCCTTGAGGGTAAGATTAGAGAAGATGGGATATGAAAAATCAACCCTTAGCTATATTGTACATTAATATCAATCAACTCCCAAAACTATTAAAACATGTCTTTATTACGATGTGTGCCCTTATTAAATTCTTTATTACAAAGAATTGGAATGTCATGTCACCAATTACATGGGAAAATTTTAGCAATCTTGCTATCAAATATATCTCATCTCAGAAATTAATTTATTCAAAAACAAAAAACAAATGCTATTACCAAAAATATTGGGGTTACTTGCTAGATATAATTCTTGACAAATAAAATTTGCCTACAAATTGTCATGAAAAGCTAACTTTTAAATAAGAAATGAATGTAGTATAACCAGTCTTTCTTGCATCTTCTCCCTTTTCTTAGTATATGTGTAACTAGATATTTTCCCTAAACATACAAATAAATGGTTAAATTTCTATTTTTACTTTATATATACACTATCCCCATTCTAACTATACCTTATGAGACCAAATGAACATAAGAATTCTCATACTTTACTTGACGATGTAGTGACTTCTTGTGTATATATTGTATATATATATATATATATATATATATATATATATATATATATATATATATATATGTATAATTTTGAACGAGATTGTTGTCTGTTTTTTTAGATAGGTATTTGTATTGTTTATTTGTGTTTTTGAGTTACCGTATTGTTGTTATTATTTGAAAAAAGAAAATTGAAATAAAGAGATTTTGGAAAAAAAAATTAGCTAAGGAAGAGGCATTAACAATTAATTTAACGTACTTGTTAACATACTGCCAGTAGCAGAAGGATGCCAAGAAAAGCTTTGGCACTAAGTCGATACTACTTCCCCAGACTCAACTCTCGGACAGCATACCATTCACTCTTGCATCACTCTATTGGGCCAATCCCCTTGAATGCTGGATGCTGTTTTTAATTCCATTCTAATGTCTCTATCAACATGGAGCTGTCCAATCAGCTGCTTATCAGTTTGCTGATGGTGTCTTACCCTCTGCCAACAGCATTTCTGATTGCATGACCTACACCTACACTGCATTTCAATGATGTACTACAGTTGCTGCTCCAAGCATATTCAGCAAATGGAGCTCAATAAATTTCAGCATGCTTTTTGGCTTTACACATAAATGCAGCTACTTACATGCCTTTGCTCCTGAGAACTATGAATAGAAACCTGCTCTCCCAAATGCTCACTTGCATCCCATTACATCCTCATTAGACAGTACCTCTCCATCTGCAGTTTGTTATGCTGTCATTGCACATCCTTATTCCTTGTTTACCTTTAGCAGTAGCTGGTTCTATGAACACCCAACTGTGTATCCTGGATTTTGGCACATTAGCATGCTATGTACCCCACAACCTGACTATGAATATCAGCCACAGTGTTAAGTAGACAGTGCTTCACTGAAACATGAACAGAAGCAATTAGCTCTGTTTTACCTGCTTAAAAAACCTTGCTTGTCTTTGTATAGCAGCAAAGCACATCTATCAAGAACTGGCTACTGCTCCAACTAACTTATTTATCAGCTTTTCTCAAAATTCCAGAGTGACAAATCAGGCTCATGCACAAGAGAGGCTTTCTAAAAGCATTGCTATTATAAATGCATTTTTTTCTTTAAGGTACAAAATGCACTACAGACTATTCATAGGTTCATAGGTAGGTACTAGGATATCGGCCCTGGGGCCTATACAAGCCTAGCCAAAAAGGTACCCTGGTTTTCGCCACCCAAGAAAATTATTTTCCTGTGCGCCTGTCGAACAGAGCCACAGAGGTGATCCCCAGGGGGAATTTCCTATTTCCCATTCAATCATCAAGATTTTTCTTGAAGAGTGCCAATGAGGAGCTCTGTTTGACATAGATAGGTAGTTTGTTCCAGAGTATGGGAAGTCTCTGAGACAGGAATCTATCCCTCCAGCATGTTCTGTTTATTGTGGTAACAAGGTTTAGGTCCCTAGAGCGTGTAGCTCAGAGGGACTGGGATTTCTTTAAGTGGAGCATGTCCAACAGCTCTAGGTTTGACATAGCTTTGTATGTTAGGCAGAGATCGCCTCTGAGTATGCGAAATGGGATGGAGTAAAGCTGGAGGGTATCTGTTTGAGGCCAGTAATCCTCTTTGTGAGGTATTTCTGCGGCCTTTCCAGTTGTTGTAGATGTCTTGTGAGGTACATACCAAAAGGGGCATTGTACTCTATAATGGGTCTAATCAGTGACAAGTAGAGGGTAACAATGACCTCTTTTTTCCTGGATGAGAAACCTTTTGTGATGAGGTGTGCCACATAGAAGGATTTCCTGACTACTGTGGTGCTGTGATTATCAAAGGAGAGATTACTGTCCACCTGTGTCCCAAGGTCTCATCCCACTTTTGGTGTTAAGTAGGCTACCACCTATGTGGTAGCTCATGGGTACAGAGTTTTTACCAAAGGGGATGACAATGCACTTTTTGGCATTGAGCTTGAGGCCATAGCTTTGACACCAGGCAACTGTCTCTGTGTGGCCCTTTTGTAGGCTGTCCACATTGTTAGGAGTTTCAATTATGGCTCCTAGTTTGCAGTCATCTGTGAACTTCGTTAGTCAAAGACCTTCTGTGTTAGCCTATACTTCAGAAAAGTAGCTACCAAACAGAAGAGGACCCAGGACTGAACCCTGTGATACTCCACTTGTCACTGGTCTGAAGTCGGATTTGGAGTCTGCTACTTTCACAGTGTGGGTTCTGCTGTCAGTGAGCCAGTTGGCAACCCATCTTGTGACATAGGGATTTATGCCAAGTTTAGTCAGTTTATCTATAATTCCAGAGTGGTGGATGGTGTCAAAAGCCTTGGCAAGATCTAGATAGGCTGTGTGAACCACCTTACCCCCGTCTACAGCTTTGGTGACTGCTTCAAAGAAGTCAGTCAGGTTTAGGAGACATGATCTGCCTTTTACAAACCCAAAACTGGGTGGGGTCCAGAGTTTGGAGATTACCAGTGTCTTTGTTTATAAGTTCCATGATGATACATTCCATGGTCTTGAAGACCAGGCTCGTTAGGCTAATGGGGCGGCAGTTACAGGAGTCCGTGGTGGCTCCCCCTTTGTGGAGTTGGATAACCGTCGCTGTGCGCCATTCAGTGGGCACAAAGCCTGAGTTGAGGCTATGATTGAACATGGTGCATAGGTGGGGTGCCAGTTCATTCTGCAGTTCATGTAGAATGCAGCCTGGGATGCTGTCAGGTCCCATGGATGCTGTGTTCTTGGCTTTGGAGAGTGTGTTTTTTACCTGTGCAGCCATGATTACAGGAACTTTGCATTCTTCTGGTATAGAGATGGGCCCTTTAGGGGGTGGGGGGTAAAGTTAGCACTGAACCTATCTGCCAGGATGTTGGCAATATCAGTTGGTTCTGTATATTTAGTGCCATTGTGCTGTAACTCAGAGCAGATCTGAGTGTTGTCATTGAGATTTTTGACATAGCTATAGAATGCTTTGTGTTTGTCTTTAGAATCAGTGGCGATTTTGTTTTCATAACTAACTTTGGAGGATTTTATGAGGGATCTCAGCTTCCTACTGAGGCTGACCAGGGAGTTCTTCCAGTCATAGGATTTTACTCTTTTTTGCAACAGTTTCTTCTATTGTTGAGTTTGTTTATGGCAGGGGACCACCAGATTGGCTTCCTTTTTTTGGAGGATAGCATCTTGGTTCTGTTAGGGATAGCACAATCCATGCATTTGTATAAGTGCTTGTAAAGTGCATTTGTGTAGGATTCAGCAGTCTTACCTCTATTATCCATCTGCATGAGTGTTGCGAAGTTTGCCACTTCTGTCTTAAGAAACATGAAGTTGGCTTTGGAGAAATTTTTTACGGTGGTTTCCCTAATGGGGGGTGGGGGCAGGATGTGCATGTCTAGGCTGATTAGCTTGTGGTTGGAGTTGACCAATGAGGAATTGACCTCTGGCGTGGAACATGTTGATAATGACCAGGTCTAGAATATTGCTGTCCCCAATGGTTGTGTGAATAAGATGATCCAAGGCATTGGAATTTATAAATTCCAGAAAACAGTGAGCAAAAGAGTTGGCACATGAGTAGTTTTTCCAGTTAATGGTGGGGTAGTTGAAATTGCCCATTATTAGGGTGTTGGGTTGTACCCTAATATTTTCCAGTGTATCAAGAAATGAGAAGTGGGAATCCTGGGGCATGGTGGGGGATCTGTAGCAAGCTACAATTTAGATTGCGGTCTTGCCCAGAGTTAGTTGCACTTGGATAATTTCTGATGCATTATGCTGAGCAACTAGCCTGGAGGTGCGGATATCCTTAATGAATACGGACACGCCTCCACCTTTAGTGTTTCGGTCTAGGTTAGGTGGCTGAAAGTTGTGGTATGAATTATAGCCTGGTAATGCAGGGGTGCTCTCTGGAGCCTTGAGCCAGGTCTCTGTCACTGCACAGATGTCGATGTTCTCCATGTTAAGGAGTACCTCGAGTGAATGCATTTTGAGGTTTAAACTTCTAGCATTGAGTAGCATTACCCTCAGATTTTTCTTGCTTGTACCGGTTATGGTGGTGAATTTGTCATTTGAACCTTGCCTAAAAAGGCACTATAGGGGTAGCAAGAGCCTTAGCCAGTATCCGGAATCCCAAGAGCGACAGATGCAGGCCATCTCTGGCAAAGCATCGTGGTCTGTTGATCATGTCATCCCAGGCAGACAAATACTGGATCCCCTTAGAATGACACCAGAAGCTTAGCCAATTGTTGAAGTCAATCATTTTGTCCGGGTCTATATTAGAACATCGAAGTTTCAAAACTGCAAATGTTCTAATATTGACCCCTATTTAGCGAACACTGAAAATAGCGAAGCTACAGAAAACCAATTTTTTCCCTAAGGAAAGAATTTGGTTGTCTGTTTCTGTAGCTTCGCTATTTTCAGCACTGTGGTGGAAAGTTATGGGTTGGGTTCACGTAAGTGTGCGATTGGGCATGGGTTAGGTGAGTTAGGGTTAGGGCACGGGTTAGGTATGTGTGCGATTGTGTGGACGTGAGGGTTAGGGTGGGTTAGGTGAGTTAGGGTTAGGGTGTGGGTCAGGTAAGTGTGCGATTGTGTGGATGTGAGGGTTAGGGCAGGGTAGGTGAGTTAGGGTTAGGGGGTGGGTGAGGTGAGGGTGCGATAGTGATGGACCATAGGGTTAGGGTTTGGGTTAAGGTAAGTGGATAGTTAGTGGTGTATGTACAGTTTAGTGCAGGGTTAGATGTAAGATTTTAGGTGTATGTGTGTGGATTGCTGTTTGTTTGGTGTGCTTGTGTTGTGTGTATGTGTTTTGGAACAGCAAATTTTTTCCCTAGGAAAATATTCGCTGTTCTGCATGTTCGATTTTGTAAGCATTCACTTAATAGGGGTCGATATTAGAACATTCGAAGTTGTGAAACTTCGATGTTCTAATATAGACCCATTTTGTGCTTGTACTGTAGTATCATTCTGGGTGATGGCAGGATGCTACTCAGGGCTAGGGTCATACCTGCCTGGGCTACAAAATCAGAGAGCTCCTCCATGTCTCTTTTCATGTAGTCCAGGGAGGTACATCTCAGGTCATTCACACCAACATGGATATTTGTACTTGTTGTGGAGTGACCCGAGTGTGTGCATTAGCTGACGGATCCTGACACCCGACAGGCAGCTGACAGTAACTTTCTCATTGTTTAGCCTGGTGCATGGAACATCAGTGTGCCTGGCTATAGAGTCACCTATGACTAG
Source organism: Protopterus annectens (assembly GCF_019279795.1). Lineage (NCBI taxonomy): Eukaryota > Metazoa > Chordata > Ceratodontiformes > Protopteridae > Protopterus > Protopterus annectens. Next base: position 833,676,461 of record NC_056734.1, read on the forward strand.
AGTGTTGGGTACTTTGTTATGCCTTATGGGCTGTGGTTGAGTGGCACTCTGAGTTTGTGGACTATGTGTCATTTGGGTTATGTTGGGGGGTGGAGGTTGCATGCGTTTCTGCTTTGGAGGTCTCTGTTGCTTGAGCAGATTTTTATTAAGAGCCTCTGAGAATGTAGGTGTGTGTTTTGTGTTGCTACGTGTGTGTTTTGGTGGTGTAAGTTTTGAGGGACTATGTGATGAGTGTGGTGTGGTGCAATTGTTTACCTTCTCCTCTTGACTGTCTAGTCCAGTCTTGGGTGAAGAGAGCTTTGCTTCCAGTTTGGCTATATAAGTGCATCTCTCACAGGTTGTAGTGTTGCATGGTAGAAGGAGAGGGTTGTCTGTGTACATGAGACAATTGCTGCATTGCCCCAAGATGCCCAGATTCATCAGATAGACAGGAGAAAACACCGGGAGCTGACCCTTAGACATGCCTGGATAGGTGCTTATCTATTAAGTACTAAAATCTGTTTTACTCTAGACAAGTGAGGAAAGTTGAGTGCTGTAGAAATTTGTAGCTTATTTAGTGTTTACAATGAGTTCTAAACAAGTGCTGAGCTCAAAGAAACAGATTTGAGTGCTAAAATTAAAAAACTGGCTAGTTCTAAGGGAAAAATTGAAGAGTAGAGTTTATGGCGCCAGAAATAATTTAACCCTAGCTAAGTGGCGATGCATAAAGTGTATTTTTTTTATATAACAGTAGCAAATGAGCAACTGATTTAAACAAATTAACCAATAAAAAGTTAAAAACTGAGTCCCATTCCAGCAGTCTTCGATCAGACAAGTTCTAACTGCACACTCCTCCCACTAGGGTGCAGGGGAACCTTCTCCAAAAACGATGGCCTGGAGTAGTGCTCAAGTCATCCAAACAAAGCTAGATTCAGCAGGTCTGTATTTAGTCTATGCTACAGCAAACAAGGTGTACCAATTTCAGAAAGAAACAGTTCACATAAGCAGGCACAATAAGCATTTAACCAGAAACTCCCAGCTCAGATGGGCAGAATCTAACCTCTCCTCCCACAAGAGTGCAGACCACAAACCTCCTTAATGGAAAATAACTGGACTGAAGCCCAAGTGCTTAAACCAGAACTAATACACTTTTAGAATAACAGACACTGAGCCTTCAGTCAGCAATTCCCAATTTAGAAGGATGTAAGCTACCTGTCCTACCACAACAGTGCACACCACAAACCTTATCAATGTAAAACAACTGGTCTGAAGCCCAAGTGCTTAAACCAAAAGGCTTAGAATAACTGGTACAATTTAATCAGACCACTACCAAGCAGTAATAAATACAGTAGAATAAATAAATACAATTGAGTACTTTTAAGACGAGGCAAAAGCAAAATAAAGTGCACTTTTTTTTTTTTTTTAGTAAAGTGCAAGGAGAGAGGAAGGAGGAGCAGAGGTTAAGAACCTAAGTGGGTTGACCTTCTCAAATGTTCTCTCTGTATTAAGTAGAGTAAACACCAGACTGGGAGGGGTGTCCTAGATCAAATTCACAGTAGGGGCGAACAACTGCAAAGCCACCAACTAAAACAACACCACAAGAATAGGGTGGGGGGGGGAGAAGAGTTTCAGGACAGATGCGAAACAGAAAACAATGCCAGAAAATATATAAAACAATTCAGTCAGGCAAAATTAAGACAATGCAAAACTCTGAAAGGTTAAAATGCCAAGAAATATACTTATCAATCAGCGATATATTTCCAGATTGTTTGAGAATCACAATAACCAGAACCAAGGAATTTCCAACAGTGTATGCAAGAATTTACAAACAGAAACTATTTTTAAATCACCAAGCCTTGAAGCAATCGGATAACACAAAAGCTGTTAGACCAGTTTTATAAACTCAGTATTCAAAATGAAGTGCTGTACAACAATGGCCAATGAAGTAAAGTTCTCTTGGAGAATAGGTAGTATGGTTAAATGATATAAAACTTAAAAGTGCAACATATATAGCAAAAAACTTGCATAGATTTCCAGTACTTAAATTAAATGCACTTAAAGATATTCCCGCTGTGAATGCAGTTATATCATAGCGAAATGATGGCTCCAAAGTATCCAGTCTTATGATGGCTTCAAATTATCCAATCTTTTTGGTCTGATATACAAAGTATCCACACTGAAGATGTAGTAGCTGCTATGTGACTGTGATGAACTGTGATCATGATCTGAAGAAGATACCGAAAGCGCTTATCGTTTGGAATACATAGGGACTGTTTTATTCTACATCAGATTTTAACTTGACATGAAGATTTTAACTTTTCCTACAATAAAAGGATTTTAACTGCCATTAAAGCTAGAAGCTTTTATTTGATCTGTTAGACTGGTTAAGCTGTTATCACACCCCTCCCACATGCAAACATAATGACCATGATGATGTTTGTGACAGTAATTATGGGCAGATTGTTACTCTGACATTGTACATCCCTCACCCGATCCCCCATACAGGCCATAGCAATACTAGTTTTATGCTAATTTCAGCAAATAACTACACATTGCGTGACACTAGAACTGCCACACCAGATCAGAGACTGTTGTTTAGTATCTGCATACCTGTCACTGTCCCTGATTTTGAAGAATGTCTTGATTTACTCTCATATTTTTGCTTGTCCCTCATAAAATGTTTGATTTGCTGGTAAATCGTTAAGGATTACAGACAGTAAATAATTTTAGACATTAGAATTTCATTTGTTCATATCTTCACAAGAGATTACTAGGCTAATAACTCGAGAGACATAAAAAGCTTAGCCTTTATTACCTGAATTTTACCTGATTTTCAATCCATAAGGGCTAGAGGATGGCTTAGGTTTGTGCCTATGCCTTTGAGTATTTTACAGACTGCCCCTGTCCATAAGGGATATTGGTGCAACCCCAGGATTGAATTTACAATTCCCCATCTATTGATCCAAATTGTATTTGAAGAGGGTCAGGGAAGGCCTCTGCTTTACTTGAATAGGAAGCTTGTTCCAGAGAAGGGGTAATCTCTGAGACACACATCTGTCTCTCCAGCATGTTTTACTTGTGTCACATACCATGTTTAGATCCCTAGATTGGGTGATCCTTGTGCATTTTGTCTTGCGAAAGTGTAACAGTTCCATCAGGGCTGGATTTGAGACTGCTATATAAGTTAGGAATAGACACCCCTTAATAATCAGTAGGAGACAGAGTAAAGTGATATGGAATTTAGTCTGTCCGTATAGGACATGTTGTTTACATCCTGTATTTTTTTTCTTGGAAGGAACATCTGAGGCTACTGTGGCAAGTGCCTGGTTAAGTACGTGCCAAAATGTGTGTGATACTTCATTATTAGTCTGATGAGGGTCAAGTACAGTGGAAATATAAGCTGTGCCATACAGAAGGACTTCCTCACCACTGTGGACACATGGCAGTGAAAGTTCTGGCTGCTATCTATCTGTGTATGTAGATCTCTCACCTCTGAGTCAACTCTTAGGGGTATGCTATTGATGTTTCAGTTTGCAAGAGCAACTGACTTCCCAATGGATATGATTAAGCATTTTCTGCATTTAGTTTTAGGCCATAGCTATGGCACCTATTATTTGTTTGAGTCAGACCCTTCTACGTCATTGGAGGATTCAGTGATTGCCCCCAGCTTGCAGTCATCAGCAAATCTAGTCAGCCAAAGGCCTTCTATATAAGCTTTGACTTCAGAAAAGTATATTCCAAACACAAGAAATCCCAGCATTGAGCCTTGTGCCACAGCACTAGTAGCTGTCCTCTTGCTGTATCTGGATTCTTCCACTCTAACAATGTCTCCTGCCCATGAACTATTTGGCTATCAGTCTGGTGATGTAGTGATTTATGCCCAGTTTTGTGAGTTTATCTATAATACCAAAGTAAGGAATTGTATCAAATGCCTTAGCTAGGTCAGAATAGCCAGTATGCTCATCCATGGCCCTCAGGACTTTCTCAAAGAAGTCCACCAGATTGAGCAGTCATGACCTGCCTTTGTCAAAGCTGAACTGGGTTGGATCTGGTGTTTGGAGGTTTTCTATGTCATTATTTATCAGGTCCATGATTTTTCTTTCCATGGCCTTGCATATAAGACTAGTCAAACTTCTGGGTCTGTAATTTTCGAGTCTGTTGATACTCCCCTTTTAATACAGAGGGATGACTGTTGCTGTCCTCCACAGGGACAAAGCCAGTCTGTAGGCTGTGGTTTAACAGAGATCCTAATGGGCCTGATAGGCCTATTTCAAGCTATTTAAGGGGCATCAGGGCACATTGAAGCCATGTTTTTAGCTTTAGAGAGTGCAGTGGCAACCTGTTCTTTGGTGATAACTGGTAGAGGAATGATAGATGGTATTTATTGTGGTGTAACTAGAAGTGATGGGAATGTGAAATTTGAGGTATATCTTTTGGAAGAGTATAGGTGATGCCATATATAACTAATTACGCACATTGTTGGGTGTTGCCGTTAAGATTGTGGACATAACTGAAAAATGCCTTTTGGTTATCCTTAGCTTGGGAGGTATTTTTGCCTCAAAATTTGCATTTGAAGACGACTAGTCCCATGATTTGCTTGTTTAGACTAACGAGAGAGTTTTTGCTCTGTTGTGCACATTCTCTTTTACTTCTAGACAGGATTTTCTTTCTTTTGTATTATAGCCTATTTATACCAGGGGTCCACCAGGGTGGCTTGCTTTTGCAGTTTGTCATAGGCTTATTTTGGCCTGGTATTGCCATTTTTATGCAGTTGTTTATATGATCATACAGGGATTTTGTGTATGGTTCTGCATAGTCTTTTGTGTTTTCTGGATTTGAGGGAGCTTGGAAATTATCTTGTCCAACAAGCTAGATGCAAAGATAGAAGGAAAATGCCTCTCCATGGTTGCACGTCCATAATATGTGCTTTACAAGGGAACAGAATTGGGGGGGGGGGTTGCAACCAGACCAGGGATTATTGCTTACTTAGTGTAATCTACAGCTAACATATACAAAGCTACTGCCCAGAGTGAAACCAGTTGCTCTTTGAGCAGTGATAGTTGTGAGTGCTGCAGTAATGTACTCTAGAACATACTAAATGCAGCAACATGCAGACTAGTTCCTCCTTGAGCAGCATGGAACTATGCAACATTTCAGATAGAGTTTTTATAGGGAAAAATACAACTTCTAGTGATTGCATATATACAAAGCACGACTAACCACCACCACTGTAAGAAGAGCAACGTCAGCCGAACGTGAGGCTTATATACCAGAAAATGCATGTTGATGCAAAATGTGTTGTTTTATTAACTTTTTAGGTGAACTAGAGAAATATGCAAAAACAGTTCCAGAATTTCAGCATTTATTCTTCCATTATTTTTGGATTTGCACAGAAATCCTGAGCAAATAAGTTGAACATTATAGTATCTGGAAGAGAGTCTGCTTTTCATAAAATCTCAGGAAAAAACTGAGATCAGCTGCTCTTGGCTGCCAGTATCTAGCACTGAAATTGCTAATGTTCGTTCCACTGATACTAGTGTTATACAACTCTATTTAGGATAAAGCACATAATCTGTGAATGAATAATCTTTTTTTCCTCATTTCCCTCAACCAATGGCAGCTTTTTTGTGGTCCCCACACAGTCAAGAAAAATCATAGCCCCCCTCCCCAGCTGTGGTATAACAGGTGCCTAATAACAGCTATGTTAGTTTTAGTGGATAGAATGCCCACCAGAAGGATTTAACTAAGTGAAGGGCACTATGCAAATGGTAAAACATTTAATAAAAATGATAAAGCCTGTTACTTGACAAACCACTGTTACTACAACTACAGATATGTTTGAATTTTAAAGGAGAAGAAATGGTGCCAGTCCTTGGGATTTTTGATTCTATGAGTTATTATTGCCATCCTGGTTTATTAAGTACACAAGACTGCTGTACTAGCCCTCTGATATCGGGGAAGGGAAGTGTGAATGAAGAGGTCAAAGCTAGAATCAGAGGGGCTGCAACCAACTGGCATAGAGTGTCAGGTATGACAGAAGAATGCCAAAGAAGCTGAAAAGTAAGGTGTACAAAACAGTGGTACAGAAACCTGGGCAGTAAAGGCAGAGCAGATGAGGAAGCTAGAGATGATGGAAATGAAGTGCCGGAGACAGGTGGTAGGATGCACACTGTGGGACAGACAGAGATCAGGATATAAAAGCAGAAGCCAAAGCAGCTCCAATTGCAGAAAAGATCAAAGAGAACAGATTGCAGTGGTTCAGGCAGATGTGTAGAAAAGCAGAAGATAATCTGTGCAAGAAGATCTGGGACAGACAGAAAAAAAGCAAAAGAAAACGAGGGCATCCAGCCAAGAGGTGGATGGATTGTGTGAGAGAAGGCCTGTAACAGTGAGGCATGAATGTCAAAGAAGGCAAGAGTATAGCATTGACTCGAGAGAGAGAGAGAGAGAGATGGCAACAGAGAACATGACACCTGACCCCATGTAAAAAATGATGATGATGATGATGATGATGATGATGGTGATGATGTTGATGATGATGATGATGATGATGATGATGGTGATGATGTTGATGATGATGATTGCTGTACTAGCTTTTTCTGGTTTGACAAACATGCAACAAAATATGAAAATAAGATAATTTACTGTGGCTGTGATTCTCCCAGGACCAAGGGGCCCCCAACAACTGTTGGGTTCGTTGGTGCCTAAAACTGGCTATGGCCATTGTTCACAGGGTTGCTGTAGGAGTTGGATGCAACTTGTAAGTATGGATGGATGGAAGCATTTCACCCATACTAAAAAGGAAAAAAAAACACTACCACAAAATGTAACTCATAAAAAGGATTAATTATTCAAAGGAACTGTTAAAACAAGAACAGCATATAATACCTTCCTATTACCCTTTAATCTAGGCATGACTTTTACAGATAATTTACTAGTGACGTCAGCAACACTGTGCTGAACCATGATGTTCTTCCTTCAGGCTTTACTAAAGTATATCAGTCATGTTTCCTTCAGCAACACAGACAATATCTGTAATACGTAAAATCTAACCTCCCTATATAGTGATCCCTGTGTCCATGTGTCAGGACACTAAAGATGCCAGTGTTGCTGTCCCATTTATCCATGCTTCCCACATTATTTGACCAGTGTATGCCCACTTCTCACATTAAATATGTGGCCAATTTTCTCCTCTCACTTGCACTCAGTGACCTCTTCATTTTTTCACCTTCTTTATATGCTGTTTCCTCCCCACTATTCTGGGAAGTCCTAGAGGACCTTCATAAGTAAGATACGGCTGTTTCCAAGCTCATGTACTATGTACACTGTACCATTGTGCCTAATTTTGCCTGCGTCATCATATTATCTCATACTAACAACTATTACAGTATTATATGTTGAGCATGCAGCAAATTACTGAGGTCCTTCTATTGTCTTTACTACACTTGGTGTATGTTCACTGACATGGCACAGCTTGGAAGTAGATGGCCTGATGGTAAGGTGGAGGCAGGACATCCTATGTATCCAGGCAACAAGATGGAGGGGCAGTCAGCAAAGCCACTTGGCTTGAGATCAAGAGTCTACTACTTGGGGGAGGACAAACTAGAAATGGTGTGGTGAGGAAGAGACTTCAGAAGACAATGAGGGCTGCCATCAGAATTAGTGACAGACCCATTGCATTCAGACGCCAGTGTAAGGATAGGGCACTATTCATAATCTCAGCCAAGCCCCACAGCAGGTTTATGGCAGCAAGGAAAAGAGTGCATCCAAGCAGCAGTTGCAGGACTTACTAGATAAAGCAGGACAACAAGAATTGGTGTTGATAATAGGTGACCTGAATGCACATATTGGGACAGACAGAACAGGATATGAGGACTGCCTAGGTCTACATGGGAGGGGCAACAGGGATAAAGAATAACAGGCCATTCTAAACTTCTGTCTGGCAAATAGCTTGATAGTAGCCAACACATGGTTCAGATAGAGAGACAGTCACAAGATCACATACAAGAGTGGCCCGCATGCATCTCAGGTAGACTTCTTACTACTAAGGAATGGACACTGGGGTAGAATCAGTAATTGCAAAGTCATTCCCAGTGAAACAGTCAGTCTACAGCATAAACCACTGGTTGCCACAATCAGCTGCAAACAGAGAAGGCTGTAAGGTCAACACAAACCAGGCTTAAGACCTGGAAGTTGACTGGAGAGAAAGCACAACAGTTCAAAGAATTACTCAGGGCTCTAACACCTCAAGAGGAAGAGGAAATAGGTGGATGTGAAGTAGAATGGCAGACCCTGAAAATAGCATGTGTGAGGACTACAGAACAGATATGCAGCCAAGCCAGATATAGAAATAAGGTACAAAAGTAAAGCTGGTGGCTGAATGCAGAAGTCTACGAAGTCATCAAAAGAAAGAAAGAGTGCAGGAAAAAGAGGGAGATAGAAAAGATGGACCAGGTTAGGAAGGAATAGTAGTTGGAGATGAATTCCCTGAGATGGGTGGTAGGATGCACATGGTGGGACAGAAGAAGAAATGAGGACATCAGAGCAGAAGCCAAAGTAGCTCCAATGGCAGAAAAGTTCAAAGATAACAGATTGGGGTGGTTTGGCACATGCAGAAAGGCAGAAGACAATCTGTTGAAGAAGATTTGGGACAGACAGGAAGAAGGCAAGTGGAAACGAAAGTGTCTAGGAAAGAGATGGATGGATTGTGTGAGAGAAGACCTGCGACAGTCAGGGATGAGTGTTGAAGAAGGGTGGAGAATGGCATTGAATAAAGAGAGATGGCTACAGTTGACTTGACACCCCGACCCCATATAGAAAATGGGAGAAAGAGGGTTGATGATGGTGGTGATGATGATTCTATTGTCTTTACTAGTCTTACATTTGATCTTTGCAGACCTTCTATCCATGCCAAACATGTGGATTGTATTCCTTTGCAAAAAGAACCATGAGATTAACACTACTGACCTTAAAATGATTGTTTTGTTACAGAATGTAGTGTTTTGTAATGGGTCTACTTTTCTTGTTCGAAATTACATTATTTCTAACAAGAAAACTATGGCCCCACTTCCGCGAAAATGCACCTTCGTGAAAGCTGATTCACCGAAGCATGGTACAACGGAGATAAGGAAATATATCCTTTTCCCCACTGTAGTGCGATCTTGGAGTTGGTATATTTAAGTAGCAGGGGTGTGGGGGGGGCAGCCACCCACATGCGGGGTGCAGGGGGTCTTGCCCCCCTGCAAAACAATGTTTTTTATTTGTTTTGTATTTATTTTTCCGATTCCGTAAATCGGCTTTCGCGAAAATGCACTTTTGCGAAAGTCAGGTCATACTTTTGTTAGCCGAAGTACTGTAACTTGACTAATAAAAGTAGACCCTTTGTGATATGACTGTATACTTTTCATTTTCATTCCTAAAACTGGGATGAGATGACTACAAGAAACCCACCTTATCTTTTAGCTAAAATAAATGCGCACATGTCACTGTACTGCAACTTATATAGGAAATGTATTTGTTATGTAAAAGAAAAATCCATGCTTTCAATTTATTGACTCATTATTACTAGCTGGGATCAGACTAAGTATGTTGTTGTGTCTTTTGGCTTTTCCTGGTTAGGGGTCGCCACAGCGGAACTCCGGTCCGCTAATGATTGGCAGTAGATTTTTATGTGCCGAGTTGCCAGCCCTGATGCACAACCTTCAATGAAGGTATGCCCATTCACGCATGTCTCCAGACAGAAGACGCTCTAGCTGAGAATCGAACGGGATGTGTTACTGTCAGGCAACAGCGCTACCACAGCACCACCACCACAGTCATAATATGATCATATCTCATTGTAGTAAGCACAGGTTAAATTTGAAATGTAAGACCTCCAACAACCAGCTGGGTGATTCAGCATATCACATCTGTATACTACTTCATGTGCAACATTTAGTACAGGCAACATCTGTATACAGTTGCACATGACATATTTGTACATATTCTATTTTATTCATATATATCTGGCTAAACCCACTAGTTATAAGCCAATTGTCAAGGGTAAGCTAAGAACACAACATGGGTAACTTATTTGTTGAGGCTCAAACAGCAGGTAAATGGAGACTGAGGAAATCAGGCCTATGAATACAGGATGAAGCCTGTTAGCAGTTCATAGCCTCAATTGTCTCTACTAAACTGTCAGACTTGCAATAACACATGTCATATTGTGCCACTGTAAAATCCATAGATGGCTTGTTGTGGGAAATTTAGCACATTTAATATTTGTATACAGCTTCTGTCTGAAGGACGGGAAGCATACCTCTCAAATTCTTAGCGCAAGAAATCTGGACAAAATCAAAAATAAAGGGGTCAAAGGCTCAAAAATAGGAAAAATGTTTAAATACTGCTCTTATTAACTTAGAAAGTTTATAAAACAACAGGTTTTCCATTATCATACATTTTCTGAAGGGTTTGAAGTCTGAAACTCAAGTATCTGTCATTAGTTAGTGACTTCAATCCTCAATGACTTGCAGCTTCTATTAAGTAAAAATCTGAAACAGCAGCTCATCCAGAGTCCTTTTATTTTTCACAAGATTTGGAGCTTTCGTACGAATATAACCAAAACTTCTTCAGAATTTAAACATCCAATGATAAACTTTATTTATATAGCACATTAAAATCACGACTTCATACTTTTTCCTTCCACCCAATTGAGTTAATTGTTAATTCATAAGTTCAAAGGTTCATAGATGTGTACTAGGCTAATGGCCCTGGAGCCTTTACAAGCCTAGCCCATAGGATTACCCTAGCATTGTGCCACCCAACCTTAGTTCCTAGTGCCTCTGTCGAGTAGAGCCACTGGAGTGATCCTCGGGGTGAATTTTCTATTTGCTGGTTTTACTATTTAAATACCTACTAAAAAACACAAAACAACAACCTATAATATAAAAAGAATTATTAACCTGTTTTTTTACTACAAAAAATTTTCTGTTTAAAATCCCTCATCTTAATATAAATTCTTAAAAATATATATATTTTAAACTAAACAGGGATCCATGAAAATGATGCACATTATTTTAATACGTAATAAGACATAAGCTTTAACACACTCATTATAAATGTAAATTAATTTAATCCTGGGGGTGAAGTAGCATTTAATTTTAACTGCCAATGCAGTTCCCTATGCTCTACTTTATCTCTCCAAAGTCCCCCTAGTAAGTTCTTTGGTATAACTTCAATACCAAAGAACAAAAAAACATGGTCTGAATGTCCCTCTAAGTGTTTATATAAAGCACTGGTATTTCTTTTCTGTCTAATATCGTATACATGTTCATAGATTCTTTCCTAAAAGTACGAATAGTTTTTCCAACATAAAAACTAGGGCATTCCTTACATATTGCCAAATAAATCAAACCCTCTGTTCTACAAGTACAGTGGGGATTAGTTCTAACATGAATGTTGTTGACAACCACTTCTCTCTTTTCCAAAATGTATGAGCATTGCGAACACGCTCCACATTTAAAATTTCCTTTTACTTTCTCACTCAATACCATTTCAAGTGTCTCATTTCCCTCTAATACATTTTTTATACACTCAGTTCTCCTTGTGACAAAATTAGGTTTGTCCCCCAGGACTTTATTAATGGCATCAAAAACATTACAAATAGCCCAGTTTTGTTTAATAATGTCCTGAATTTGTGAATATTCCTGTGTATAAGCTGTAATAAAAGAACACGTCTTCTTCTTCTTCTTTTGGCTGCTCCTGTTAGGGGTCACCACAATAGATCATCTGTTTCTATTTCTTCCTGTCCTCTGCATCTTGCTCTGTCACACCAACCACCTGCATGTCCTCAATCACCACATCCATAAACCTTATCTTAGGCCTTCCTCTTTTCCTCTTACCTGGTAGCTTCATCCTTAGCATCTTTTTCTCAATATACTCTGCATCCCTCCTCAGCACATGTCCAAACCAACATAATCTAGCCTCTCTGACTTTGTTTCCAAGCCGTCCAACCTGGACTGACCCTGTAATATACTTATTCCTAATCCTGTCCATCCTTGTCACATCGAGTGCAAATCTTAACATTCTGACTCCTGCCTTTTTGTCAGTGCCACCTTCTCCAACCCATACAATGTAGCTGGTCTCACTGCCCTCTTGTAGAACTTCCCTTTCACTCTTACTGGTACTCGTCTGTCACAAATCACTCCTGACACTCTTCTCCATGCACTCCACCCTGCCTGTACTCTCTTCATCACCTCTCTTCCACACTCACCATTACTCTGAACTGTTGATCCCAAGTAATTAAACTCATCCACCTTCACCAACTCTACTCTCTGCATCCTCACCATTCCTCTAATCCTCCCTCTGATTCACACACACATATTCTGTCTTAGTCCTGCTGACCTTCATTCCTCTCCTCTCTAGAGCATATCTCCACCTCTTCAGGGTCTCCTCAACCTGTTCCCTACTCTCACTACATATCACAATGTCATCTGCAAAGATCATAGTCCACGGGGACTCCTGTCTGATCTCATCTGTCAATCTGTCCATCACCACTGCAAATAAGAAAGGGCTCAGAGCTGATCCTTGTTGTAATCCCACCTCCACCTTAAATGCATCTGTCACTCCCAATGCAGATCTCGCCGCTGTAACACTACCCATGTGCATATCCTGTACCATGCTTACATACTTCCCTGCCACTCCCAACTTCCTCATACAATACTACAACTCCTCTCTAGGCACCCTGTCATATGCTTTCTCTAAGTCCACAAAGACACAATGCAACTCCTTCTGACCTTCTCTGTACTTCTCCATCAACACTCTCAGAGCAAACATCACATCTGTAGTGCTCTTTCCTGGCATGAAACCATACTGCTGATCACTAATCATCCCCTCCCTTCTTAACCTAGCTTCCACTACTCTTTCCCATAACTTCATGCTGTGACTGATCAATTTTATCCCTCTGTAGTTACTACAGTTTTGCACATCACCCTTATTCTTAAAAATCGGTAGCAAAACACTTTTTTTCCACTCCTCAGGCATCCTCTCACTTTCCAAGATTTCATTAAACAATCTGGTTAAAAATTCCACTGACATTTCACCTAAGCACCTCCATGCTTCCACTGGTATGTCATCTGGACCAACAGCCTTTCTGCTCTTCATCCCCTTCCACAGCTATCCTTACTTCCACCTTGCTAATCTGTTGCACTTCCTGTTTCACTATCCCCACATCATCCAACCTTCTCTCTCTCTCTTTCTCTTCATTCATCAGCCCTCAAAGTACTCTTTACATCTGTTCAACACACTCTCCTCGCTTGTGAGTACGTTTCCCTCATTATCCTTTATCACCCTTATCTGCTGCACATCTTTACTAGCTTGGTCCCTCTGTCTAGCCAATTGATACAGGTCCTTTTCTCCCTCCTTAGTGTCCAACCTTTCTTGCAACTCTTCATATGCCTTATCCTTAGCCTTCACCACATCTCTCTTTGCAACATGCCTCATTTCTTTATACTCCTGTCTACTTTCTTCATCACTCTGACAATCCCACTTCTTGTTTGCCAACCTCTTCCTGTGTATACTCTCCTGTACTTCCTCATTCCACCACCATGTCTCCTTGTCGTCCTTCCTCTGTCCAGATGTCACACCAAGCACCTTTCTAGCAGTCTCCCTTACTAGCTCTGCTGTAGTTACCCAGCTGTTCGGTAACTCTTCACTGCCACCCAGTGCCTGTCTTAACTCTTCCCTGAACACCTCACAATCACCCTTTTTCAGTTTCCACCATTTGATCCTTGGTGCTGCCCTCACACTCCTCCTCCTCTTCTTGATCATCAATGTCATTCTACAGACCACCATTCTATGCTGCCTAAGTACACTTTCCCCCGTCACCACTTTACATTCTTCAATCTCCTTCAAACTGGCCCTCCTGCATAGGATATAATCCACCTGTGTGCATCTCCCTCCACTCTTGTATGTCACCCTGTGCTCCTCCCTCTTGCTAAAATACATATTCACCACAGCTGTGTCCATCCTTTTTACAAAATCCACTACCATCTGACCTTCTGTATTCCTTTCCTTAACACCATACCTACCCATCACTTCCTCATCCCCTCTGTTCCCTTCACCAACGTGCCCATCGAAATCTGCTCCACTCAGTACTTTCTCACCCTTGGGTACAGTCATCACCACTTCATCCAACTCACTCCATAATTTTTCTTTCTCGCACACCCAACTTGCGGAGCATATGCACTAACAACATTCATCATTACACCATCAATTTCCAGCTTCATAAACATCACTCTATCCGACACTCTTTTCACCTCCAAAACACTCTTGGCATACTGTTCCTTCAAGATAACCCCTACCTCAATTCTCCTCCCATCCACACCATGATAGAACAATTTGAACCCACCTCTAATACACCTGGCCTTACTTCCCTTCCACCTGGTCTCTTGTACACACAATATATCAACTTTCCTTCTGTCCATCATATCGGCTAGCTCTCTCCCTATACCAGTCATACTGTCAACATTCAAAGTTCCTACCCTCACTACCACTCTCCTAACCTTTATCATCTCTTCCTGCCTTTGGGCATGCCTTCCCCCTCTTCTTCTCCTTCTCTTCCTTCAGCCAACAGTAGCCCAAGTTCTACTAGCACCCTGTTGGCTCACAGTACAGTTGGCGGTCATTGTTAACCCGGGCCTCGACCAATCCGGTAGGTAAATTTTATTTATTTTATTTATTTATTTTTTATTTTGCATTTGTTGACCGGGCTAGTCTAACTGGAATAAAATCCATTTTCAGTAGAGGCCCAGGGAGAAAAGCTCCAACACAGACAATTTTATACAGTAAAAAATAATCACAAGTTCAAAGACGTATAACAGTAGTAAAATAGCTCTAAACAGTTACAGCCATACACAGACACAATATATAACTGTAATAATTATCACAAATTCAAAGAATTATAACGGTAGTTAAAAAGGGTCTAAACAGATTACAGACATACAGATTAGGTACAGTTGTCATTACAAGCATACCTAGCTCATGATGAGGGGATATGCAATGCAATAAATATAAAAACAAAATAGTTGTTTTCAATTGCAAGCAGGATAAAGAAGTATAAACAGTTGATTAATTATACAAATGTATCATATGATACAGTGAAATAAAGATATATAAGAAACAGCAAGATTATGTAAATAGGTAGAATATACTCTTGTTAGGAGCAGAGAAGACATAGGAAATAGAAGAGAAGACATATTGTTTTCCACATATCTCATTGGGCAAATGTTTTACGCCGGATGCCTTTCCTGACACAACCCTCCCCATTTATCCGGACTTGGGACTGGCACAAAGAAATGCACTGACTTGTGCATCCCCAGTGGCTGGGTTAATAAAAGAACACATATATGTATCACCTTTTTTCTCTTTGAACTTTTATCTGTTCTACACTATTTAAGATAGGCTTGATACTACCTATATTTCTCTTTGTTTCTATTTCTAGATATATTGTATTTATTAATTGAAGAGGGTACTCCCTAACCCTAAACATGTCTCTTAATTTGTTTGCTTCCTCAAAGAATAAAGTGTTGTCTGAAATCATTCGAGCTAACCTAATGTATTGTCCCTTAATAATGCCTTTCTTTTGGTGCAATGGATAACAGCTACTAAAATGTAACATACTGTTGGAATACATAGCCTTCCTATAAATAGTACTTTCTATTTGCTCTTTTTTTCATCTTTGTAAACAGTAATGTCTAGATAATTAATCTTTTCTCTACTATTATTATAAGTAAATTTAAAAAAAAAAAGACGTAGTAGTATGTAAGTATTCCAAAAATCTGTTTCTGTTTCACTAGCTTCCCATGCAATAAAAATGTCATCAAAAACCTAGCATAAAATTGCCAAGGAAAGACACCTTCTCTATTAAAAACATAAAGTTTTTCCCATTGCAAAATAACTATATTTGTAAAAACAGGGGCACAATTTGCGCCCATCGCTCTTCCCTTTTTCTGTTGGAAAAACTGACCGTCTAAGTGAAAAAAAATATTTTTAAGCACCATTTCCAATAAAGTATCTAAAACGTTAATTTCATTAGCATTAAAGTTTTCTGCCTTATGTATAAAATCATGAAACATTTCCATGCCAATATCTTGTGGAATTACATTAAATACATTTACTACATCAATTGTAACAAAAGCTAAGCTGGGACTATATTTCAACTTTTTTGATTTAGCCAAAAAGTCCCAAGAATCCTGCATAACGTGTGAATGTTGTGACACCAAAGTTTTTACTGTTTTATCAATATACACAGACATGGGGTGGGTAATAGATGTTTTACCACTGATAATAGGTTGCATAGGAGGATCTGTAAGGCACTTAAGTATTTTGGGGATGCCAAAAAGCCAGGGTACAATTGGATGGTTTACTTGTAAAAATTCAAACAAGTCTAGAAATTTGATCCTGATCCACCATGTCTTGAAGAAACCAACGTATTTTAGCATAACAAATGTTGATATAATTTAAAGACGTTTGCTCATAAAAATCCTCATCAAAAACATGTAAAAACATCCTATCTAAATAATCACTTTTTGACATTGTTACAATCCCTCCCCCTTTATCAGGTTTCATCACCCTTAGTTGTTTATTACTAATCAGTGCCTTTAAAACTCTGCTCTGGCTGTGTTAAATTATTTTCCCCATTGCTGTCCTTCACAGTGATCAACATTGCTCTAAAATTAAATTCGCATATCTTCTCAAAAATCAACAAAGGCACGGCTAAAGCAGGATTAAAAATATTGTTCCTTCTCAATATTTCAGAAACCTGTGACATTTCAACATCTTTAAACAACAGTTTAAAGTTCAACTTTCTGGTATATAATTTTAAATCTATTAACAATATCTCTATTTTAGCATGGGTAGTTGGTACAAAAGTTTGTCCTTTACTCAAGAAAGCAGGTAAATGTTCATCAAAGGTAGAATTTGTAAAATTATAAACTTTGAAATCTCCCCAGGGAGTTTAGGGCTATCAAAAATTATGGGGTTTTTTTGTCATTTGCGATTTTTCTCTCAAAGTTGGCCTTGGATGATTTTATGATTGATCGTAGTTTTTGCTAGTACTGATCAGAGATGCCTTTCCTTTTAGGATTTTGCTCTGTCATGTAGTAGCTTCCTCCTTGTGTTGTACACGTTGCTTATGCCTGGGGTCCACCAGACCGTCGCCTGCCTTTGGGGAATGGGTCTTGGTTTTATTTGGGATTGCATGATCCATGCATTCTTGAAGGTGCCCATAGAAGGCATTTGCAAGGGATTCAGCAGTGTTGGTTGTGGTTTCCACTGGCCCAGGGGCCTTGAACGGTACCACTCCAGTCTTAAGAAGTGTGAAGTTTGCTTTTGGGAAGTTCTTCACTGTGGTCTTTCGTGCAGGGGGTGGGGGCGGGATGTGGATATCCAGTGAGATTAATTTATGGTCTGATCTTACCAAAGAGGGATGTACTTCCGGTGTGGAGCATTTTGTCCCCATGTTTGTGATGATCAGGTCTAGTATTTTGTCTCCTCTTGTGGGAATGGTAACTAGTTGTTCCATTGCATTTGAGTTTATGAATTCTAAGAACCTTTGGGCTAGAGTGTTGGGGCTTGAGTAATGTTCCCAGTCTATGTTTGGGTAGTTGAAGTCTCCCAAAATGATGGTATTTGGAGAGACATTCATACTCTCCAGTGTCTTCAGGAAGGCTGTGTGGGGTTCCTGAGTTTGAGAGGGTGGTCTGTAGCATGCTACAAACTGTAAGGCGGTTTTGCCTATGGTTAGTTGCACCTGGATAGTCTCCGATGCTTCAGGTTGCCACTAACTTGGAGGTGTGGGTATCTTTGATGAAAATGGATACTCCCCTCCTTTGTGGTTATGTCCAAGTTTTGGGGCCGGAAAGCATGATATGAGGTAAAACCTGATAGTGCTGGGGTGCTCTCAGGAGCCTTGAACCAGGTTTCAGTCACTGCACAGACATCGATGTTCTCCATACTGAGAAGGGCTTCGAGGGTGCATCTTGAGGTTTAGACTTCTGGCATTGAGCAGCATTACCCTTAGTTTTTCCACTTGTGTTTTCTAGGGAGGTAGGTTTGTCATTTGAGCCTTGCCTAAAAAGGCACTATGGGGTGGCAAGAGCCTTGGCCAATATCCGAAGCCCAGGGTGACAGGTGCAAACCATCCCTTGCGAAGCAGCGTGGCTTGTCAAGCATGTCATCTTAAGCAGACAGACACTGGATCCCCTTAGAATGACACCAGTAATTAAGCCAATTGTTAAAACTGATCATTTTGTCTTTGTACTGTGGCATCATTCTTGGTGAGGGTAAGATGCTGCTCAGGGTCAGCGTCATACCGGCCTGGGCTACATAATCAGAGAGCTCCTCTATGTCTCTTTTCATGTAGTCCAGGGAGGTACGTCTCAGGTCGTTTACACCTGCATGTACAATGACTGAGTCATATTTGTACTTGCTGTGGAGTGACCTGAGTGCTTGTGTTATGTGGCGGATTCTAGCTCCCAACAGGCAGCTTACTGTGACCATCTCCTTGTTCAGTCTGGTGAGCGGGACGTCAGTGTGCCTGACTATGGAGTCACCTATTACAAGTGTGTCTGGCATGTTGTTTGGCCTTAAGGGCTGTGTCTGTTTAGCACACTGACTTTGTGAACTATGTGTTGCATTTGCTATGTCTTGAGGTGGTGGTTGCTTGGGTGTCTGCTTTGGAGGCCTCTGTTGTTTTGGTAGATTTTTAATCAGGGCCTCCGAGTATGTTTTTGTGTGTTTATGTGTTTGGTTTGCAGTTGTGATAGTTCTATGTGAGACTGGGTTTGTGGTGTGCGTGGTTACCTTCTCCTCCTGACTGGTCTTGCCAGTACTGAATTGAGAGAGCTCAGCCTCCAGTTTGGCTATATAGTTGCATCTCTCGCATATATTTGTATTTGTTGGGAGGAGGAGAGGGTTGTCTGTGTACATGAGGCAATTGTAACATTGCATCAAGATTCCCAGATTCACCAGCTGAACAGGAGAGGACGCTAGCAACTGACCCTTCGACATGCTAGAAATAGTGAAAAAGATTGCTGTGTAACTGAGTCAGAAAGGACCTATAGGGAAATGGGTACTCAACAAAATTTAGGTGAATGAAGTACTTTTCGTTTGTTTAAGAGTGCTTTACCTGTATACAAAATGCTTTAGGAGCAAGTGCTGAGCTTTTCAGATAGAGTATAGGCTGTTTAGATTGCAAGTAGAACAGTTCTAAGGGAAAAATTGAAAGCAGACTTGGCGGAGCCAGAAAAAGTTTAAGCTTGTTTAACCAAGTTTAACCTTGTTTAACCGGCGCTGCGCTATGCGCACGACCGTGCAAAGGCGGATTTTAAGCAGTGAACTACAAAAGAGCTAGGAATGGTCCCAAACAACCAATTACTAACAGCTTCTTGTGCTGAGGTCACTTCCCCCAAGGATAGGTAGGCTGCTCAAGGCTCCCCACTCCCACTGGTGAGCAAAGAAACTTCCTTTTATCCAAGTAAGGTAATGGACAACACAGGAACTACACCACAGCCCAGAATACAGCAATGCCTGTATACTGGTCTAAACTAGTCGAAAAAGGCGGGAAAACAAGGATTATTTTTTGTTTTTTTTGTTTTTTTGCAGAAATACACAGAAAATGCAGAGACAGTGATAAATTAGTTACACAGGCTAGCACACTTTAGTGGGCAGCCTCCACAGTTCAATTAAACAAACAAACAAGCAAACTTTCGACTAAATTCGACTAAATGTAACTTTAAGTGCAATTTTTAAAATAAATCCAGTAATCAGTAAAAAAACAGTTCAGGCTAGATTAAAGTAAGCAGCAGAAGCTATTTTCAGTGAAAAAAAAGCAAAGATACTTAAATCCAGAAAGTAGTCGCTTTTTCGAGTTCCTTGCTGCTAGGACCACTCTGTAAACCCACGTGGAGCTTGTCTGAGCAGTATAGCCAGAAAAAAATGCCCAGAGGTGGATTTTAAGCAGTGAACTACAAAAGAGCTAGGAATGGTCCCAAACAACCAATTACTAACAGCTTCTTGTGCTGAGGTTACTTCCCCCAAGGATAGGTAGGCTGCTCAAGGCTCCCCACTCCCACTGGTGAGCAAAGAAACTTCCTTTTATCCAAGTAAGGAAGTGTCCAACCTTTCTTGCAACTCTTCATATGCCTTATCCTTAGCCTTCGCCACATCTCTCTTTGCAATATGCCTCATTTCCTTATACACCTGTCTACTTTCTTCATCGCTCTGACAATCCCACTTCTTGTTTGCCAACCTCTTCCTCTGTATACTCTCCTGTACTTCTTCATTCCACCACCATGTCTCCTTGTCGTCCTTCCTCTGTCCAGATGTCACACCAAGCACCTTTCTAGCAGTCTCCCTTACTAGCTCTGCTGTAGTTACCCAGCTGTTCGGTAACTCTTCACTGCCACCCAGTGCCTGTCTTAACTCTTCCCTGAACTCCACCTCACAATCACCCTTTTTCAGTTTCCACCATTTGATCCTTGGTGCTGCCCTCACACTCCTTCTCCTCTTCTTGATCACCAATGTCATTCTACAGACCACCATTCTATGCTGCCTAAGTACACTTTCCCCCGTCACCACTTTACAGTCTCCAATCTCCTTCAAACTGGCCCTCCTGCATAGGATATAATCCACCTGTGTGCATCTCCCTCCACTCTTGTATGTCACCCTGTGCTCCTCCCTCTTGCTAAAATACGTATTCACCACAGCTGTGTCCATCCTTTTTACAAAATCCACTACCATCTGACCTTCTGCATTCCTTTCCTTAACACCATACCTACCCGTCACTTCCTCATCCCCTCTGTTCCCTTCACCAACATGCCCATCGAAATCTGCCCCAATCAGCACTTTCTCACCCTTGGGTACAGTCATCACCACTTCATCCAACTCACTCCATAATTTTTCTTTCTCGCACACCCAACTTGCGGAGCATATGCACTAACAACATTCATCATTACACCATCAATTTCCAGCTTCATAAACATCACTCTATCTGACACTCTTTTCACTTCCAAAACACCCTTGGCATACTGTTCCTTCAAGATAACCCCTACCTCAATTCTCCTCCCATCCACACCATGACAGAACAATTTGAACCCACCTCTAATACACCTGGCCTTACTTCCCTTCCACCTGGTCTCTTGTACACACAATATATCAACTTTCCTTCTGTCCATCATATCAGCTAGCTCTCTCCCTATACCAGTCATACTGTCAACATTCAAAGTTCCTACCCTCACTACCACTCTCCTAACCTTTCTCCTCTCTTCCTGCCTTTGGGCATGCCTTCCCCCTCTTCTTCTCCTTCTCCTCCTTCAGCCAACAGTAGCCCAATTTCTACTAGCACCCTGTTGGCTCACAGTACAGTTGGCGGTCATTGTTAACCCGGGCCTCGACCAATCCGGTAGGTAAATCTATATTGTTTTCCGCATATCTCATTGGGCAAATGTTTTACGCCGGATGCCCTTCCTGACGCAACCCTCCCCATTTATCCGGACTTGGGACTGGCACAAAGAAATGCACTGACTTGTGCATCCCCAGTGGCTGGGTTAATAAAAGAACACATATATTTATCACCTTTTTTCTCTTTGAACTTTTATCTGTTCTACACTATTTAAGATAGGCTTGATACTACCTATATTTCTCTTTGTTTCTATTTCTAGATATATTGTATTTATTAATTGAAGAGGGTACTCCCTAACCCTAAACATGTCTCTTAATTTGTTTGCTTCCTCAAAGAATAAAGTGTTGTCTGAAATCATTCGAGCTAACCTAATGTACTGTCCCTTAATAATGCCTTTCTTTTGGTGCAATGGATAACAGCTACTAAAATGTAACATACTGTTGGAATACATAGCCTTCCTATAAATAGTACTTTCTATTTGCTCTTTTTTTCATCTTTGTAAACAGTAACATCTAAATAATTAATCTTTTCTCTACTATTATTATAAGTAAATTTTAAAAAAGACATAGTAGTATGTAAGTATTCCAAAAATCTTTCCGTTTCTGTTTCACTAGCTTCCCATGCAATAAAAATATCATCCAAAAACCTAGCATAAAATTGCCAAGGAAAGACACCTTCTCTATTAAAAACATAAAGTTTTTCCCATTGCAAAATAACTATATTTGTAAAAACAGGAGCACAATTTGCGCCCATCGCTATTCCCTTTTTCTGTTGGAAAAACTGACCGCCTAAGTGAAAAAAATTATTTTTAAGCGCCATTTCCAATAAAGTATCTAAAACGTTAATTTCATTAGCATTAAAGTTTCCTGCCTTATGTATAAAATCATGAAACATTTCCATGCCAATATCTTATGGAATTACATTAAATACATTTACTACATCAATTGTAACAAAAGCTAAGTTGGGACTATATTTCAACTTTTTTAATTTAGCCAAAAAGTCCCAAGAATCCTGTATAATGTGTGAATGTTGTGACACCAAAGTTTTTACTTTTTTATCAATATACACTGACATGAGGTGGGTAATAGATGTTTTACCACTGATAATAGGTTGCATAGGAGGATCTGTAGGGCACTTAAGTATTTTGGGGATGCCAAAAAGTCAGGGTACAATTGGAAGGTTTACTTGTAAAAATTCAAACAAGTCTAGAAATTTGATCCTGATCCACCATGTCTTGAAGAAACCAACGTATTTTAACATAACAAATGTTGATATAATTTAAAGACGTTTGCTCATAAAAATCCTCATCAAAAACATGTAAAACATCCTATCTAAATAATCACTTTTTGACATTGTTACAATCCCTCCCCCTTTATCAGGTTTCATCACCCTTAGGTGTTTATTACTAATCAGTGCCTTTAAAACTCTGCTCTGGCTGTGTTAAATTATTTTCCCCATTGTTGTCCTTCACAGTTCTCAACATTGCTCTAAAATTAAATTTGCATATCTTCTCAAAAATCAACAAAGGCACGGCTAAAGCAGAATTAAAAATATTGTTCCTCCTCAATATTTCAGAAACCTGTGACATTTCAACATCTTTAAACAACAGTTTAAAGTTCAACTTTCTGGTATATAATTTTAAATCTATTAACAATATTTCTATTTTAGCATGGGTAGTTGGTACAAAAGTTTGTCCTTTACTCAAGAAAGCAGGTAAATTTTCATCAAAGGTAGAATTTGTAAAATTATAAACTTTGAAATCTCCCCAGGGAGTTTAGGGCTGGGGAGTGTCCTCTTGAATTAATAAATACAATATATCTAGAAATTGAAACAAAGAGAAATATAGATAGTATTAAGCCTGTCTTAAATAGTGTAGAACAGATAAAAGTTCAAAGAGAAAAAAACTGATAAATACATGTGTTCTTTTATTACAGCTTATACACAGGAATATTCACAAATTCAGGACATTATTAAACAAAACTGGGCTATTTGTAATGCTTTTGATGCCATTAATAAAGTCCTGGGGGACAAACCTAATTTTGTCACAAGGAGAACTGAGTGTATAAAAAATGTATTAGAGGGAAATGATAGACTTGAAATGGTACTGAGTGAGAAAGTAAAAGGAAATTTTAAATGTGGAGCGTGTTCGCAATGCTCATACATTTTGGAAAAGAGAGAAGTGGTTGTCAACAACATTCGTGTTAGAACTAATTCCCACTGCACTTGTAGAACAGAGGGTCTGATTTATTTGGCAATATGTAAAGAATGCCCTAGTTTTTATGCTGGAAAAACTATTTGTACTTTTAAGGAAACAATCTATGAACATGAATATGAAATTAGACAGAAAAGAAATACCAGTGCTTTATATAAACACTTAGAGGGACATTCAGACCATGTTTTTTTTTTTGTTCTTTGGTATTGAAGTTATACCAAAGAAGTTACTAGGGGACCTTGGAGAGATAAAGCAGAGCATAGGGAACTGCATTGGCAGTTAAAATTAAATGCTACTTCACCCCCAGGATTAAATTAATTTACACCTATAATGAGTGTGTTAAAGCTTATGTCTTATTACGTATTAAAATAATGTGCACCATTTTCATGGATTCCTGATTAGTTTAAAATATATATTTTTTAAGAATTTATATTAAGATGAGAGATTTTAAACATTGAAAAATGTTTGTAGTAAAAAACAGGTTAATAATTCTTTTTATAATATAGGTTGTTGTTTTTTTTTTTTTTAGTAGGTATTTAAATAGTAAAAACCAGCCATTAACAATTAACTCAATTAGGTGGGAAGAAAAAGTATGAAGTTGTGATTTTAATGTGCTATATAAGTAAAGTTTCTCATTGGATGTTTAGATTCTGAAGAAGTTTTGGTTATATTCATACGAAAGCGCTAAATCTTGTGAAAAATAAAAGGATTCTGTGGACGAGCTGCTGTTTCGGATTTTTGTTTGGTTTTTCATATTTGTGTTCAGTTCTTAGTTTGTGGTGATATGTCTTCAGTGGTGCTTCTATTAAGTAAAGAGCTATTAAAGTGGCTAGGTCATCTCAATGAGAAAGAAGCAGTCTGAATGTTGTATTAAATGAGACAAACTCTCTGAAACTATAGTCAGAACTTTTTTGTTTGTAAGTGATTGTCATTGTGTGGGGCCCCACCACACACCTATATGAAGAGAACTGTACCTTCTGTGCACCTGCAATCACCCCTAAGGTCTTTGCATCACAGTGGAAAAGGAAAATTCCTGACTGCAGTGACCTGCATCGACTTGTGGGTGTTTTCAACCATGTACTCATTTTCACATAATAAGATGATAAAACCCACTGCTTGTGTTGTGCTTGATGGGATAAACTTTTTGTATCGTGTGGCAAATACATTTAATTGTGAAACCTTAGTGATTGTTCTCATAAAAGTTCTACACTAGCACTGTGATAAGAGTGGTGGTGGTGCTGCGGTAGCGTTCATAGGTTCATAGGTTTATACTAGGCTATCTGCCCTAAGGCATTTATAAGCCTAGCCCAAATTATTGTGGCTTACGTGTCGCCTCACAGTAAGATGCTATCTGGTTCGACTCTCAGCTAGAGCGTCTTCTGCGTGGAGACATGCGTGACTGGGTGTTCCTTCGTTGAAGGTTGTGTGTCAGGGCTGGCAACTCAGTACGTAAAAATCAACTGCCAATCATTAGCGGACCGGAGTTCCGCTGTGGCGACCCCTAACCGGGAAAAGCCAAAAAACAACAACAACTAGCACTGTGATAAGAAACTCGTTTCCTCCAAATTCATCTCTTGCTTACACTTACAGATTAATGGTGTTCCCTGCTACATTTCAGTTATGAAGATCTGGTGAAGCAACCACTCAGTGGCAAATACATGAACATGAGGCAGATTATCAAACAGTAAATATGGAGAGAATTACTACTGCATAACCTTGGTTAGGCGATACAAGATGTATACCCTGCAATGATTATGTAGCAAATTTATGGGGTTTTTTTTATTTATTTTTTGTTGTTTAGCAGCGATCTTCAGATAATCTGGCTGTAGTGTCCCACTAGAGGGCAGCAAAGTACAGTATATAAATTACATAAACATTCTTTCAGACTAGATTCCGCAGTAATCTTATTGTTTACAACATGATCATTTGGAGGTTAAGACTCGTATTTTCCATTACTACTAAACAGAGAATTGCTAGATCAAAAGCATTAAAATGTATAGCCATACCTGTCAAGCACAGGTCTTACCTCCAAATGTTACTTTATTCCATCCAACATTTTCTTCTGGCAAAATAGCAAGGATGGCAGTGACTAAATAATGCCATTATAGCCTTTTTATTCTTCAGAAGATATGTGGCAACACATATCCCCTTACTGTACCAGCTTTCAAATGAAGCAGTGCAAATACATAAAATGACACCTTGATTAGGGGACTTTGCCCCATAATTCATTTTCTCCAGGTGTCCTCCTCCTCCATCATTTAGTTGCCATCACGTTCTCATCCATATTATCTTATTTACTTTCTTCTTCCTCCCTCCTCCACATGACCAGATGACAAGACAAGATAAAATGGGAGAGGGCGTGAAACACACACACACACACACACACACACACACACACACACACACACACACACACACACACACAGCTTCAGTTTATATCCACCAGGTGGCTGCCACAAATCAGGTAGAACAACCTCCCCTATTTTAGGATGAGGAATCTGGCTGCTCTCACCATCTTACTCTGTCCCGTCCCCAGGAACAGCTACTTTGATAGCAAAAGGCACTGTGGTTGCAGTGAAACCCCCATTCCTGTGCACTACAGAGCTTCCTTGTTTCCCTAATTGTTATGCTACTAGGCTCAACACTCTGTTTATTAGCACTGAATTATGACCAAGTCCGGTACTTTTCATGCAAACCATGCACAGAATGTAAGTAATAGTTTAAATAATCCTTGTTAACATTTCTCTGTATAGTGAAGGCTGCTTCCGAAGAAAGAAGGGGCATGCTGTCTAAGTGGTGAATGTGCACAATTATTGTTTCACCGAACATGTCTGATATGACCTTCTTTACTAAGTTTCTATTTGTTTTTAATATAATAGTCTGAATAAGAAATACTGTGAAGTAGGTGCAAGATGAGACTTGACAGCTTCTGTCTTTCTCTGTGCTAATTGAATATATACTGTATGATTTTGAGCAAGGACTTTAATTAGACCAAAGTTTCCAAATCACAATAGAAAAGAAGCTGCTGTCCTTAGTGTGTTTTACATTGCTGCAAGCAAATAAATAAAACATTGATTACTATAACAGCTAAAATGCAGCCCAGCTCACAAAAGCGGTGTTCTGAAGTTTCTTGAAACAGTCACAGAAAGTTTGTCAAACTGTATGTTAATTGCACAGGACTCCATAAAATGAATCTCCACTTTGTTCTTTTACCAATATGACGATTAATTGCTATATACTACATGCAGGCTCATCACTGGAAGTAATGGCCATGTCATAGGATGCTTGACAGTGTAACATTCATGTTGGTGTTTAAACATTAAAAATAGAAAATATGAATGCAGACATATATCTGGCAGGTAATGTAAGGAGATCCACCTCATGTTTACACTGAATTGTATGACATAAGAATAAAACAATGGCAATGGTACTGATATCTAGTGCACGGGGAACATAACAAATTAAAACAAAGACACCAAGATCAGGAAACATGAGTGCAGCAATTATATTTGAACAAACAGCCTAGTCCTGATAACAGATTTTTTTTTGAAGTACAAGGACTTAGTGTGTTGTCTCTTGCATGTCTAACAATGATCATTGTCACACAGCATCTGGACTGTTTAAGCTGATTGCACCTCTTATGTAGTATCCCCTCCAACTAATCCTGATTATGGAAACTGCTCTGTTCAATGCTGTTGTCTTCTTCACCCTGCCAGTCCTGCTGATGATACTTTCTAACAATATTTGTTATTGTGTTGTGCGTTTTCCATGCATCTTTGAAGACTGTAATGGCGGTCTCGTGTCTTTACATGATCACCTCATACACATGTCCTCTCAGTCCCAGCATACTTCACCCCATTTTAAACAATGGTTAGCTCCATGGCGCAGAGGGATGAATTGTAACTGTGACCAGGTGCCCAAGTTCAAGGAGGGGCACAATCACTACAGATATCTACATGGCACTGGCAAGAATACAGGGCTTAAATTCCAGTTCATCCTGGGAGATGGTGGGTTTCTTGTCTGGCTGTGGCCCTTACTGGAGATTGAGATTCATATCTCAGACAGACAAAAGTGAGGGGAAGAGTGAGCGGAATCCTCTCAGCTGGGGGGGTGCATATGGAGGCATGTTAACATGAACCACACTGAAATCACTGAACTGTGCATTGGGGTGGGAGTTAAGGGTCAACCAAAAGGGAAAAGCATCCCAAAGCTTCAGGACAGTATTTTACAAGGGCTACCTTTCTCATGTTTGCCTTATTGTGAAGACTAAAAAGGGGTACCAGGTCACACTAAATACTTGATAGTAGGGATGAACCAAAAACAAACGCAGGGGAAAAATCTACTGCATGTTTATATTCCTTGTCATAAACTGATCAGGTTTCTGTTTATTCACCATTCTCCATCCCCTTCCAGCTTCATTCCCTAGTCACCTATTTACCCACTGACCTATACATTATATTTACCTGATATCTTCTCCATAACCCAATGAAAAACAGTCTCTCCTGAGGGGGTAGTGATGCTCAGCATACTGATGAGTCAGGGGCAGATGCCACTGGAACAGGTAGCCATCTTATAGTTACATACATGGCAGATGGGCATTTCTTTGCAGTTTATTCTCAATTAGGCTATTGGAAGAGGTGGACATATCTGGCATACAGTGGTGTCTAAGCAGGCCATACTTCACATGTTCTCATGTGTTAACATGTTGTCAGACACTCTTTTGAAGAGATGTCTACCCCCCCCCCCCCCATCTTAGCCTTCAGGATGAGCCCTTTACGTGCTCAGGCATAGCATCTGGAGTCCTCCATAAAAGACTGATGGGGCCTCCATCAAAGGAAGGAGGCCTGGTCCCTGACTATTCAATCCTTACTCCCCCGAGTGACCCCTAGCTTCTCAAGCTATTAAATGAGCAGGCCTTGCCAATGGCCTGGTCAGGGAGAAAATGTCTGTGGCAATGAGATTACATAAACGAACTTAAATACAGGCTGCTAAACATAATACAGTTCCACAAGGTGCTTCCTCTCACATGGCTATGTTTTATGGTTCCAGTTATGAAATTCACTGATCAAAACATCAAGCTTTCAAAAGTTGTGAATGAGAGGTCAAGCATCTTAGTGGTCTCACAATTTTGGGAAAAAGAAGTTTTTCTTTCTCTAGAGAATATTTAAGTAATGGTAAATAGTATCAGCTGTAAAATTAAGGAGAATATAATGGATGAACGTATAAACAAAAACTAAAGAACCTTCAGTACCTTGAACCTTATCAGTGTGGTTTAGTTCAATGCAGTTTCTGGCTACTCAGTCTAATAATTTTCTTGGAAAGTGCATACTGAAACCAATGGCATTTGTTATTGTGTACACAATGTTACCTGTACATGTCTAAGGCCTTTGACATAATCTTCCATGCAGGTATTATTGACAAGCTCACCCAGCTCAACGTTGTCCCCTAAGCTATCTGCTGCATATCGAAGAATACCTCCCTGAAAAGTGACACTATCACAGAGATCTGTGTACCTTCATCAACAATGAGAGATACTTTGGCCAGCATGTTTCATCCTTTATTAGGAAATCATCCTACCTGACATGATTAATTTCCAAAGGCATTTCCTCTAGGAGAAAGGAAGCCATAATTCCCTTCTGTGCATCCCTCATCAGACCTATCATTGAATACAGTGCTCACCTTCAAGCTCCTTTCTCCTCTGTTTTTTATATGCCCAATCCTAATAGCTGTCTTTACCCAAACACCTCATATGACTCTTTCATAGAGACTACAAGAGACATTGTTACCTTTCTGCTGTCACAAATACTCACTCTTTTGCTAGACCTTTCTCTTCCACTCTCCCATAATACTAATCATGTGTGCACCTAAACTGTAAATCATATAAACTCTGCTTTCAAAGTCTCCATGCTTCCCTTTCTTCTAAGTTAACCAGTGGAGAGCAACACATCCTGCTTCCTAAGTCAGAATATACTTTCCTCTGCTTCTCTGTGCCTCTCCCTCTAATTCTATCATCTTCAAATTGTACTCAGTAAAATCTGTGAGTTTATTTCTGTCTTACCTAAGTGAGAAAATCTAATCATTGCCTTGTTTCAGAAACACTGTTCTCTTCTTCTCTTCTCTTTCATGCATAACTCTTACATACAGGAATACTATCTTTTACAAGCCTACCTTCTCTCCACTGTCTCTAAATCCCATAGTCTGTGAAGCCCAAATGATGGTCCTCCTACATTACCTCATCTATCTCTTCCTTACTGTCTTCAGACAGAGCATTCCCAATTAAGGCCCCCACATTCTGTACCTCAGGGCTCCCTCATATTATGCAGAATAGTGGTCTAAAAGTTTTTTGGAATGCTGTTTCTCATGTTTTCTCTCTGTCTCTCCTTTGCATGTTTACCCATTGGTTAGACTTGAAATTTCTAGGCAGACTTCCTTCATTCCACTTTAAATATCACTTAACTCTCTTTCTCAGTCCTGTTTATAGCAACTTGGTTCATGATGTTTGTATGTTGATCCTTCCTATACCTGTGCTGAGTTAGACATTTTATAACTTCTGCCATCTGTTTATCTTGATTATATTTTACCATTTGAATTTACTTACATTCTCACTTGTAGTGACATTGAACCTTGGGTTTACATTCATGAGCCTTATGATATTTGTTTTTAGGTCATCACTTTTTCAGCCTGATCCTTTTTGTGGTTTGCTGATTTATCTCTGCTGCTTTATTTTGTCTTTTCTATTGGTATAAGCCTTCCACCTACCAAGAGCTATGCACATTGGACCAATGCTTACCATTACACATTGTATATTCCATCTTATGCCACAATATTGCTGATGCTCTATATTAAATTGTTTTCCCTTTTCTAAAACTATCATTCCTTCCTATGCCATCTATTTCTGCATTGTAAATGGTTTGCTGTAGCTTATCTTTATACATGTTTATTTTTAACTTTGCCTTGTTCTCCTGCTGTACTGTAGTGTTGTACAGGCTTACATATTTATTCATTTCATTTGTTTTATCAGTATAATCTTAGCTAAGAAGTTTTCCTTACTTAGAATTCATACCTCCTTCTAGTTTGTTTCCTGTGCTCTACAGTAACCATATTCCATGTGATCGTGGATATTATTTTTTAAGGAACTGACCTTAATCTTTGTCTCATTTTGAAATGTGTGCTGCATATGTAGGCTAAGTTAAAACTGAAGAGTCTTTGGGTCAATTTACTTACCAGGTTAGCAAACAGACAAATAAGCTATAATAGAAACCAAACCAGTTAGATTTCATTTAGTAAGTCCATGAGGGAGAAAAATGAAAAAGTATATTTTGCTGTTGTACATTATCTTATATCTAAAATAAATTCAATATGTCTACAGGAAAAATACTTAGGCTGGTAGGCTCACCAATATTTTGTCATACTCTGTCTGAGGTTTGAGGTTTTGGAGCTTCTTTGTCTTCATGATCCAACCGACTTCCTTAGATCTTTGAATACCCAGTAGTAAATGATAATTTAAGTATCTGTGAAAATTTTTGTAAGATTTTTGGGGATTTGAGAATTCATTCGCTGATCCGTGCCTGTTTTATTCCATTGTGGCTGTCGGCTGTACCTTCTTGATATTTCATTGAGACAGCAGAGCTTTCAGCAGAAGCAGGCAGGCAGGTTTCTACATTCTTATGTGTTAAAATGCAACATGAAAACAAATAACTGTACTAAGCATCAGACAGGCCAAAAGGGGGGGGGGGGGTGGAGTGATGGTAGTCATGCTCAGAAATAGATGGTACTTTAATGACTGCAAAATACCTTGAAAGACTATCCCCGGGATTCATGAAGCTTGCACCAGGTGCACGCATAGCGTAGGCGTTATAATGCCAAATATGGCTGCCGAGCGATTCAGGTACGATCCAATTCCACATGCACTACCGGCGTACGCCAGATCTGCACAGCCCCCGGTGTAGATATGCAAATCACCCCATGTGCAGTGTTGCACCATGCAAATGAAGGCATATAGCGATTCATGAAGTGGTGCAGGCGTAGCATAAGCCCACGGAAATGTAAACCAAAAAACACAGTTTACATTTTCCCAAACATAACATCGGAGCTATGGAAGAGGGCCAGACCCAGGTATCACAACGTGAACATATGCCAATGGCGAAATACACAGCCAATGGCATAAGAAAAGATGCATAACACGTAAATAACAACATTTAATGTCATGTCCACAGTAACGCACAGCAGAACCTCAAGGCATGTGTGCGGAAGCTGTAACATAAAGAAATAATATAAAAATGTCATAAAATCGCAACGTAATAGAAAGCAGGTTTACAGCATAACACACAATGGTAGGCATGGAACACCACAACCAAGGTGCAAGGGTTGCTAAGGGCTTGCGATAGTGTTCGGCGCGGTAATTATGAATTAGTAGTCAATGCCATGCAAATGAGGCAGATAATACTGAATCGCAAATGTCCCGCCGGAGGAAGGTTGTACCATATGGCGCAACGGTATAACACCGAGGAGTGGCTCAGAGGGGATACATGACATCAGCAGAGGGGTGTGCCACTGTAGCACTAAGCACATTGGAGCATTGCAAATCTGGCCTGTCCATTGCTAAGCAAAGCTGCAGGATAGGGGTGGGGAGGAATCGTTTAGCTGAGAGCACACATGGTGGCCAAAAGCGCATGTGTACGAGGATGAAAAGGTGCCCGCAACCCAGTAATCGGACGCACGCACCGCAAACAATAGCAGAAACAGGAAGGTCAGGGGAAGAAAAGGAAATGTGGAAGTAGGGTAATTGGAGTACTAATGAGCAATCAACACCAGTCAACCCATGAAGGCCAATCGACGGCAGCTGATAAGTCCACTTGCAGAAACCTGCAAAACAGGATAGGGGAGGCATGTGAATGCAAAGAAAGGAGGGGAGGTATTGGATTGCAAAGATAGGAGACCTGACACAGCAGAGCAAAGCAAACCGACAGCAGACTGGCAGTAGCACACATAACGCAAGATACGCCAGGTCCAGGAAAGCAGAAATGAAAGCAGGCTGCAGGATGCACGCCAGAAAATGGTAGGTGCAACGCGCAGAAATGTAAAGGGAAGGTCAAGAGGTAATCCACGGCAGGCAAATGTAATTCAACACCAAAGGCACCACAATAGTAGTTCCGGCAGTAAAACACATAACTTAACCTGTAGCTACGAACGTACATACACACCCTATGACATAATCGGTGTTCACAGCACAATAGTATAAAGTGTGTAAGCACCCAACACACACGTGTATTCCCAAACACCGCACCATAGGTGTAAACACACGGGGAACTTTTAAAATGTACATGTGGGGAGCTGCCATAGCTGTGATTCATCAACATCTGTTAGAGACTGACGGTGTTGTGGAGGATGATGCCGACAACCACCGCAGGCCTCGGAGGAGAAGGAGAGTGTTCAGACCAAGGGTAACTTACCAGGGGCTACATGACTTGGAGATAGTAGAGTGTTACAGGGTGGACAGGGACATCTTACAGCAAATAGTGGAGCTGTGCCAGCCATGCCTGAGAACCAGAAACAACAGAGGGGAACCCATACCAGTGGACACGAAGGTATGTGTAAGCCTGCGAATACTGGCCACAGCATGGTGAGTGTCCGGTTTGGGAATGTAACCCAGAAGCACATCCCACTCATTGTGGCATGTGTGCACATATCCATGAGCATGTTGCTCAAAGTGGCCTCTGCTTATGTTGCGTATGAGGAGTATATCCATCAATAATGTTGTGGACATGGGCCCTGTCTGATCAGCAGAGGTCACCCCTGAGTATGTAGTATGCAAATGTGTACAGATGTGGTGTCCATAGTGCAGCTGCATGTTTAAACTGTCGGAGCTCAGTAAACGTCATGGCGTGTTAATGTTGTGGCATGTAAAGCTGTAGCTGTTGTGTAAGGTACACCCTAAATGGGGTGGTGTACCCTTGAATGTGTGTAGATGTCTTGAGTGCAGAGGTAAAATGGGTGCCTATGTACCAGTTACACACCCAGTACAGATAGGTGTGG
Organism: Protopterus annectens; assembly: GCF_019279795.1. NCBI lineage: Eukaryota > Metazoa > Chordata > Ceratodontiformes > Protopteridae > Protopterus > Protopterus annectens. The sequence goes on from NC_056734.1 coordinate 833,710,129, forward strand.
CCAAGTAGGAAGATATCCACGCCACAGTGGCAATATGGTAACCACATGAGTGGGTGCGACATATGTGTGTCCTGCAAACATGTACAATGTGATATGTATGTAGGGGACTACCATCCATGTGATAGTCAGTGGGTGAATGGTGTAATGCAAAGGTGATGTGCATGCACCTTGTGTCATGCAGTTTGATGCCATGATAGTTATATTATGTATCTGTCCCAGCGGCACCCATATGGTCGGAGTCAGTATCAGCTGGTGGAGCAATCATGGTGCTTGGTATGTAGGGGTTCGAAAGCTAGGCAGGGAAAGTCCCTGTGCCAGCCTGTTCTGCAGGGAAGCATATACTGAACATGAGGGGCCCTATGACTGAGGACCGTGGTATGCCAAATGTACCTGACATGAAGTAGGTACTATGGTATGCTGGTCTCACTGTGTGTCCTGTCCATGAGCCACATAGCATAACATCCTGAGACACAGGGTACGATGTGCAGGTGGATGTGTATGTTGCCAATACCAGAATGGGGAATGGTGCTGAATGGCAATGAGAGGACAATGTAGGATGTGTGGACTCCCATACCATAAGCAACTGCCCTGGTAACTGTATGAAAGGAGTCCACCATGTGTAGGGGCCATGCCCTGGAATTAGCAAGCCCAACCTGGGTGGCAGCAGAGGACGGGAGCCCAACAATGTCTCTGAGAATGACGTCCTTGATGATGTGCACCATAACCATGCAGAACAGTCCAGTCAGGTGTGTAGGACTATAGTCCCACTTGTGCAATGTGGTGCCACCTGTGTGTAGTGTGATAAATGCTGCTGTGTGCCATTCAGGGGCTACAATGTCTGAAACAAGGCTATTACTGAATATGGTGGCCTAGTGGGGAGACATGTAATTCAGAGGTTGGTGGACATCACAGCCTGGGACGTTGGAAGGTGACATGGGGCCAGTGTCCCAGAACATATAGAGTGTAGGTCAGTACTGTGTAGGTGTGACCACAGGGACACCACAATGTTCATGTATGGATTGTGGCCCTGTAGTGAGTGAGAGGGTGTACTGTCAGCATTGAATCCATCCTCCAGCATGTTGCCAACAATACCTGGGTCTGCAATGTTCCTGAGTGACTGTTCTATGTGACAGCAGATGTGGGTGTTGCCATCGAATACTGACATACCACCATAATGCCTGGTGGTACACCCCGGAATGTGTGGCAGTCATGTTTACGTAGCTAGTCTTGGAGTATGTGATGAGGGACCCTGTGGCCTCACCACAGCTGACCAGTGAGCCACACCACACATGGGAATGTACACTACTGTGCAACAGCCTACACCTGTTGTTGTACATCATATGTCCATGGAACATGACCACCAGAGTGGCGTCTGATATCTGGTGTGTACCATCATGGCTCTGTGTGGAATAGCATGATCCATGCAGTTGTGTACATGCTAATTAAGTGCACTGGGGTATGTGTCAGCATTTGTATATGCATTGTCCATCTGCACAGGTGTCATGATGTTAACAACCGCTGTCAGCAGACGTGTGTAGTAGGTGTTGTAGTACACATGTACTGTGTATGCTGTGATGGGTGTGTTGCCGGGATGTGGCTAACAAGGTAGATTAGCATATGTTCAGAATCCACCAATGAGGGGATAACCCCAGGTGTGTAACACCAGTTACATGGTGGTAGTGTTCATGCCAAGGGTAATGTAGGTCTTGGAGGTGGTGTGTATGGGTTGATCCAGCAGAGCGGAGGGTATGACTCATGGATGTTTCAGTACATGAGTGGCTATCCCAGTGGAGTGTGGGGTAGTGTCAGTCACACATCAGTAGTAGCTGAGGCCCACTGTCCACTATAGAAGGTATGTTACCCATGGGGTATGATGTCGACCCTGTCACTTGTTACAATGTGTATAGCGGTCCCGGACACAGTTAGTTGCACGTGGAGCACCTCTGATGCATTGTGCTAAGCAACTTGCCATGATGCGTGCAAAACATAGTGGGATATGGGAACCCCTCAGCTGTGGGTGTGCCAGTCCAGGTATGTGCCTGAAAGGTATGGTCTGTCTATAACCTGTCATTGCAGGTGTGCTCTAAAGAGCCTAGAGGCAGGTCCCAGTCACTGCAGAGATGTTTTAGTAGTGCATTATAAGGTGTGCCTTGTCTGCGTGCGTCACAGAGGAAGATGCAAGCAATGTGTCACATGACCCCATGTTGCGCATGCCAGTTACCACCCTGCCGGTGACGGTTATTGGAAACTGTGCAAGACAGGCAGTATAGAAGCAGCAAGAGCCTTACATGTGAGCTGTACTCCCAGGGCCGACAGGTGCAAGTCATCTGTGCCACAGCATTGTGTTTGACCAGGACAGTCATAGCGGACAGATACCACATGCCTGTGGAATGACAATAGGAGCATAGTCAACTGTTGAAGTGACACAGTCGGTCATTGTACAGTGGTATCGTGTTCGGATGAATGCAAAATGCTCCCCAGGGCTATGCCCACACCCTCAGGGCTATAAGACTGGTGAGCTATTGCATGTCCCTGCACACGTAGTCTGTGAAGTGGCATCACAGGGCAGTGACACTAACATGGCGAATGACAGACATATCTTACCTGGTGAGGTGTGGCATGGGTGCATAGGTTATGTTGCAGAAGCAGTTACCCGACAGCAACATGTAAGCGACTAACGCCTTGTGTAGCCTGCTGTGTGGAACTGCAGTGTGACACCCTACAGAGTCAGCTATGACTGGTGTGTTGTGAACATTATAACTCACTATTGGCTGTATGTGGTGGGCACACATGAGTCTGTGGGCTATAAGCTGGTGATGTTGTCTTCCATGATGGGGGCTACCTCTGGTGCCTACAGTGAGTATGGAGATGTACTGCACAGGTTGTCCTTGTAGGTGTGGCCAGTGGTGTAGATCATGTGAGACTATGTGATGGGTGGGGTGTGTTGCGAATGTTACACATCCCTAAATGACTGTCAGGTGCAGTCAAGGTTGGTGACGTCATTACCCCCAGCCATAGCTGTCAGCCTCCTGTCCCCAAAATGAGGAACATTAGCCCTCATACCGTGTGACAAATGGGCAAAACGTGGAACACTTACAACTGGCTTACTAACAGCATCAACTAGGAAGGGCGTATGATGGCTAAAATAGGCTGGTCTTACGTATAAAACAGATATTCCAATGAATTAATATGATTCTCATCTATTTAGCCATGGCTAGCAGGTAAACTATGTACAACAATGAATGTGTGACAGACCCTTCCAATGTGGAACCTTGAGGAACATGCACCTTTTAGAACTCCAAATGAGGTATGTTCCCCATAATGAGGTACACCTGAGAGCTATGGGCCCAGCACGGCTGCAGACATGCATTCCCCACAGGCTGTAGTGCTGTATGTTGGTAGGTGAGCATTGAATGTGTACATGAGACAATTGCTTTATTGCCACATGTACAACATATCCCTCATACAGACAGGCAGTAGCACTGGTACGTGACAGTTGGACATGCCTGTATATACAACCATGTCCCACAGGATATGTGCGTTACATGTGTACAACAGCTGTCGTACCTTAAGCAAGCTGGGAAGTGTAGGACAGCCAGTGTACCTGTGGGAAATGGTGTGGAATGGGCGCTATAGTAATCAGTAGCTCATGACATGCTCACATGTTCTGAACAAGTGCCTAGCATGACCATACAATACAGATAGGGTGTTGGATAATATCAACCCACAAGTGGTGATGACAGTCATTTAGGGTGGCACCGCACTATAACCCTGCTGAGTATGGTGTGCATGTCCATGAACCATTAGCACTGTAGATGTTAGCAGTACAGATGTACAAGATAGCACGGATATTTGATTACAAATACCTTTGCATGTCACAGGAGTGTTCCACCAGTGGCCTGTTGACAGACTCACAACTACAAAAGGTGCAAGAGCGACATGTGCACAGCACATCAGTGCCAGATACAGTAGAACAGGGTTAATGTGTTTTACCCCACCCTCATTGTAGCCCATACCACACAGACAAATGTTAGGCATCTGTGTATGTAAGGCTGTGAATGGCTGTGAATGGCTATGACCTATCAGTTTAGCTGTGTCAGTGTTGTGAACAACATACAGAATGGGCTGTGTGGGTGAGGTGTGTGACATAGGTGCACAGTCTGATGGATGATACCAGCAGTGTCACCGCTAGGTGAACATCCCTGTACCCATACACTACTACCTAGGCTGTGGTCAACATTATAGACACTGTGTAAGGGATGGTGCTGTGCAGTGCACCCCCCGACATGGTGACGTCTCCAGCCCCCTTAGGTAGTCATATGAGGTACCCATGTCATGTCAGGGTGCCATCCATGAGCACAGAGATCACTGGCCAGGCATATACAGCACTGTGGTGACCAATATTGGATCACATACCACCTGTAAGGGGTAATGGCTATGCATGGATGTGTGATACCAGCCTTCACAATCCACACCTCCACTATGCAGCATGCAGTCTACCTTGCAGAAGGACATTTGCTACACCATGATGATGGACATGCTACATGTCCATATCCTGATCTATATGACATATGTCATGGACAGCCACCGTCCTAATACTAGGATCGCCACAGGCTGGACAGATCTCTGTGCCATATATGTAACATACTCTCACCATACCATGCAACCCTATCCATCAAAGCTGCATATGTCATCCCAGTCATACATGGTGTGATGGCCACATGGTAGATGTACTATCAACTGACTGGATCAGTAATGTGGCACTGATGCAGCTTGCGGTGGCACAATGGCCATCTGTAACAGTGTGGAAACTGTGCCCGCACATGCTATAGTTGATGACCATCCCTGCGAATGTCGTCTGACTATCCATTGTCCCATGTCTATCACATGTGTAATACAGGCGGTGTCAGGATGTTTAACAGTTGTACAGTGCTGTGTAGATGTCTATGGCAAAACACATGCATGTACAGGTGTCCATGCGTATGTGTGCATTGTCACTGCTCAAGTCCATTATGGCTGTGTCTGTGTTGATATGTGACATATACACAGCATCCAGGTCAACAGTAGTACTGTGGACACATCGAGGCATGTGCAGATAGGTAAGAACACAAGTGCAGGCAAATAGACATGCCCACAGCAAGACAGCATTTACATGGAGTATGAACACTGTAATGAGGTGACACACATATATGGTGATGATATCCAATGCATAATGGGTGTGACATGTGTGACACAAACATGTCAGTCATGTCAGTGTCATGATGCTTTGCAAAGATAACTGTGCAGATGCAGTAGATGTCATAGAAATGTATGTGCAGCAGTATCTTTGTACATCTCTGCAACTGTGACCTGTCACCATCATTATGTTTTACAGATAATGCCCCGTACACGCCTCCCAGCATACACCTGCCAGGAGGATGATGTCCTCATCCCACAGCTCCATGACAACTATGACTTGTTGTTCAGCCATGTGCCGCAGCATGCCCAGCAGTGGGATGACCTGTGGCAGGATCTACGCAGGAGGGTGAACGATGTGGGTGGCCATAACCGCACCTACCAGCAGGTGCGCAGACACTGCATGGACCTGATATGACATGCAAAACAGCGTGCCACTGCAATCACCAGGGAACAAGGTGGAACAGGTGGAGGGCCATCAACCCAGCCCCCACTTACACACACCAAGGAGCTACTGGCCAGTCTGGGGACACCCAGGGAACAGCATCCAGAAACACCAGCTGCCATCTTGGAGGTGGGTGTCTCCCAACCAATGAGCCTAGAGTTGCCTGGTAAGTCAGTAATGCACACTGGCAAAGGCCTTCGACACAATACCCCACTCAGGTATCATCGAAAAACTCATCAGTTTGAATGTAAACCCATACATCACAAGATGGGTTGCAAACTGACTAAGTGACAGAACCCACAGGGTCAGAGTTGCTGGAGCCATGTCAGACTCAAAGCCTGTCACAAGTGGTGTCCCACAGGGCTCAGTCCTGGGTCCACTTTTGTTCGGCATCTACTTTTCTGAAGTACAAGTAAACACAGGAGGGTTATGGCTGACAAAGTTTGCAGATGACTGCAAACTGGGCGCCATAGTCGAAAACACATCTGACACAGATATCCTTCAGAAGGGCCTCACAGAGACGGATAACTGGTGCCAGAGCCATGGCCTAAAGTTAAACGCCAAGAAATGCATAGTCATACCCTTCGGGAAAAACAAGGTTACCCCTAGCTACCATATAGGTGGCAATCCACTGAGCACAGAAGAAGTCATCAGGGATCTGGGGACCCAGGTTGACAGTAGCCTTCGTTTGACACTCATGTTGCTAAAGTAGTTAGGAAAACCTTCTACATTGCCCACCTGATCATGAAGGGATTCACATCTAGATCAAGGGAGGTCATCGTCCCCCTGTACTCATCACTCATTAGACCTATGATTGAGTACAATGCCCCATTCGGAATGTATCTGACCCGACACCTGCAGCAGCTGGAAAGGCCCCAAAAGTTCCTCACCAAAAGGATAAAGGGTCTCAAAAATATGTCTTATGCTGCCCGACTGAAAGAACTCCAGCTCTATTCAGTCTCATACCGCTTGCCCAGAGGTGACCTGTGCCTGACATATAAGGCCATGTCAAACCCAGATTTGATGAATATGCTTCACCTCAAAAAATCTAGATCCCTCAGAACCACAAGGGCGGAGACTTAAACCTTGACACGGTTATTAATAGAACATGCTGGAGGGACAGATTCATCACCCAGAGACTCCCTATGCTGTGGAACAAAATCCTGGTACATGTGAGGCAGAGCACCTCGCTGGCCTTGTTCAAGAGGAATCTTGACCAATGGATGGGAGATCGCAGATATACCCCAGGGATTACTTCAGTGTCGCTGCTTGACAGAGGCACAGCAAAATAATAGGCATAGTTTTATTCAAACTAAAGGGGTGGCGAAAGCCACATAACTATGGGCTAGGCTTATAAATGCCCTTGGGCAGATAGCCATATGTTCATAGGTTCATAGGTTCATACTAGGCTATTATATCCCATGTAGTTGCATGTGTCACTGTACATTATGTAAAGTAACAACATATGCCAGGTATGTGGACACACATGCTGCATACTACAGTATGCTACATTGTGTATGCACACATGTGCATACTATATGCTATTACACAGGTGAATGTGTTCACATGCACAGTGCAACCTGTGGCTGTCATACAGTCATGGATAATGTTCATACTGGTGTGTCACCCCTATACAGGTACCTCTGGCGTGCCGCACAGACATGGGTCCGTTGCAGGTGAGACTGTCATCAGTATCAGGCATGTTACAGTGTAGATCTATTTGCCATGTGGCCAGTTAACACTTGCACACCTGATGTTTATTCCAGTCACGATATGCAGGTCGCACCACCATGCATTCACACACGCCACCCATGTGCAATATATACAAATGTAATGATACACAGACTTGAAACCACAGTACTTGTCAATGCGACGTGTGGTCAGCTGTGCATACAATGGTGGATGTGTTCTACAATGGAGGCATATGTAGTATGCATTGGAACAACATGTGTGATGCACAGTACCACACAGTGAGCTGTGATATGGGCAGCCCACAAGTGTCACCATTGTGTCATATGCCCCTGCATTGGGTGCACACATTGTGATGTGCCACCTGACATGTCCCAGACATGTAGTGTTCTGTCTGCAATATTGTCACACTATTGCATGACCTATACCCCACATACCAAACATACAACCCGTTGTCTGCATAGCCCTGTGGATTGTGACATATCTGACATGTATGGGTGTATGTCATATGGAACCACACAGACATGTGGAGTAGATGCCCATCACACACAATTGGCCAACACATGTGCACACATGGCCATGGGGGATGCCCAGACACATGTAGCCACACAGTACTTGGGATATGTATACACCCTGTTGCACATTGTCCACACATGGTCCAATTATAGTCTTAGTTGACCGATTATACAGTTGATGTGGTACACTGGACAACCTAAACGCCTGTGCACAGCTACTGGACGTGTCACTGAAGTCTACCATATACGATCTGTCGAACATCACGTCTGTGTTGCAGTTATGGCTATGCAATGTGTACATATTATGCATTCTACAGCAACATACATGCCTCATGTTGCCATGCAATGGCACAGTGTCTGTACTTCACACTGTATAGCAATGTAGACAGCTCACACTACCCTCCCATGCTCATGCACATTTGCTAAACATGCATTCTATCTGTAGGGCATACACACAACACTGCAATGTGAAGCCCATTATGATGCTGTACATGTGTCAGGACACCATTGTGTCATACATGTATGCATGTTAATGCACATGTCAGCAGATTACATGTCAAGGTCACGTCAGCCATGTGTACTGTTATCCTGTTCTGGGCCACATGGTGTATCACGGGATGCATGCATACTACCATGAATGTGTGAACTACTTGGCTACTGATATGACACCTGCTTGCTGTAGGGTGCACCCAAGGGAGGTATGCTTACTAACATTATTAATGTCTGAGCTGCATGCCCTCTGCTGTATCGCAGGCATGCTGCATGTCATCTGACAAATCGCATGCATGGTGTGTCTGTGTGTGTCTGTGTGTGTGTGTCTGTGTGTGTGTGTGTCTGTGTTTGTGTGTGTGTGTGTGTGTGTGTGTGTGTGTGTGTGTGTGTGTGTCTGTGTGTGTGTGTGTGTCTGTGTCTATTGTACTTTACAGTATTTCTTTGCATTCACAGGTGATGTAGGTGCGTTACCCTCCTGCGGTCCATCTGATGTTAGTGTCCCCACAGATACTAGCAGTGATGAACATATGCATCAGGTACAGGCAGGGTTGTCAGGGGCTGAATCTGTGCCAATGGTTACCATCCCAGCTATGTCCCCCTCTTCCCCGCACACAGTTCTGCTGCCAACACATACCTCATCACCAGTGGCCATAGATGAAGGACAATCAGCATCTGTTGGCGTGGAACAGGAATGTGTGGTGGCTACAGAAGGTGTGTCTACACACCATGGTGTCAGTGTAATGACTGCAGATGTGCCACACAGGCATGTGGCCGGTGCTGCTCGTAGGAGGACCTCTGGCAGACATGCACCTGCAGGACAAAGCGCAGCAGCTGGTATCACCAGACGCATGTTCCAGATTGTAATGGCGGCACAGGCATGTGCTGAACGGCAGAACAGAGAAGGGCAGAGGCTGCAGAGGGCTGCTATCCATACCCTAGATGACAACATCCAGGCATTGGCAAATGCTCAACAGCAGATTGCTAATGTTCTGGATAGGCGACTAGGTGAAATGGTCAGAATCCTTGACCGAGGCATGGCAATCCGTGAGCGGGAGCTGTCTGTGCTGGAACACCTGGTAGGAGTGAGGCGTAGGCCATGTGGACGTAGGCCAGCAACACCACCTAGTGTAGGTCAACGTGACCATGCCACCTCACATGCCCGCTCCCATAGTGCCGGTAGCAGTAGCAGTGCAGCTGCTGCTGTGCTGTCAACACCAGGACACAGCAGGCCACGTGGACATGGCCCTGGATGGTCTCAGCGGGGACATGTTTCCAGCGGACATGTGTCATCGGACAGTAGCCACTCTGTACCTCCACCTGGTAGTGCCCGTGCAACTCCAGGCAGGCACAGGTCACGTGGCCGTGGACAAATACAGTGAGCTGTACAACCTGCACTGTACAATCTGGGGCTGTCAGTTATACCCCGTGTAGGCATCACAAATGGCAGAACTGTATACACACATACACGCACACAGCAAACACAACTGTAGGGATCCACAACATCCACATGCATTCTGCACAGATATGTCCAGTCAACTCACCGGCCCTTACACACACACATGATGTTATCCATTGGTGCAGCCTATTGCCCCTGGCAAACACACCACCCTGTGCATATGATGAAGCCTGTGCTGTATCCCTGTCATCCACACCATCGGTGCAGGGTTATGCACAAATATTCTGATGCACAGGGTGAACAGCATAGTGAGAGGTGTATGTAATACCTGTGTATGCATAGTGAGGGATGTGTATGTTGCAGTGGTTGTGTGTGAATACTGAGTTGTGTATGTGAAATAGGTTGTGTACTGTCGACATGCACCAGTCACACCATGTAGTGCAGGTGCAGCATGCATTGTGATGTGTTCACGGTATGTGTCTCGGTTACATCTGTAGCACCATGTTGGTTGTGATACCCTGGTCCCCTCCTATGGTGTACTTGCATGTGCCTACAGGTAGCAGTGTTTGCAGTCCCCCACGTGTAACTGTGGAGTATACATAGGAACGTCTGGCAATATCAGCATACTTCATGTACCCTCATCCTGACTGTTGGACACACAAACATGACACAGATGTCCACACATATACTGCACCTGACACATGTGGTCGGTGCTACAGGCTACACTGGACAGAGACGTGACATACATAGCAGGACACATTACAGGTAGGGTGACATGGTGCAGGTGTTGTACACAGTGGCCTGGCCAATGATGATGTGAGGTGTCACTTGGTAGCTGGAGGCCACACTGTGCAGCAGTAGGACCCGTAACAGTACGTGAACATGGTCACAGTCACGGGGTGTACACCACTATAACGCACACCCCATAGTGTGCAGCTGGGGACCCTAGCCTGTGTGGTCATCACCCTCACAGTACTATGCACCCACATGAAGTGTCACAGAGAAGGGACATGCACAGGTAGCCAGTATGGCTGGGACCTATGGCATCAACAGGGTTGTGCAATGCATCACCATTACGGGTTAGTCAACACGTGGGGCCAGTGATAATTTCCCACCATATATTAGCATACACACTCACACCAAGCACCAGACATACATACAGACACACACACACACACACACTGTGGTGACCACACATGTGTATACGGACAGCCGATGTGTGTGATGCACATCACCGGTGAACGTCATGCTTCCCACACTGACGTATGTACAGTTCTCTACAATGGTGTACAGGGATGTGTAGCAACTGGGACATATTCCACGCGATATGTGGCATCCCTGGTCACACATTCGGACACACATGGCAGTGCTGGGAATGATACACCAGCCATATGATGACACGTTTGCTGGACATGCAGCGGTATTGATTGCATTATGTGTACCAATGCTATATCTGGCAAATGTGCTGCTATACACACATGGGAGGTTGTAGGTGTTACAGGTGTCATATGACATATAGTTGTTAACACCTGACTGCTGTGTATGCATTATGTCAGCACCGTCACATAACAGCGACATAGCGTACAGTTAGCACATGGCATGATAGGATGGTGTGTGACACAACTGTGAGCCACCCCCTGCACACATACATCTAGACAGGTGGTTCACCATGTTATGTACACACATCCCTCCATACGTGCTGTTTGTATGTCACCGTATACAGATGTCAAGGATGGGTCTGCATTGCGTCTGCATGTCGTAGGTAGGTGCAACTATGTTACGGACATCGGCCACTGCACATGCATGTTTGCTGCATGCACAGTACAGATGTCACATGTGTCTCCTGTTGCCATGTTTGTATGCATTGCTATTGTTGGACATGTGTGTTGACATGCATAACACATGGACTGCGGTATGATATCACAGGTGTCACAGGCAACCAGTACAAGGGTATGTGTCCCGGTCAACACTGCTACCCCCTGTAGTGTGAGCATTCAACAGACATGGGCCCATCTTCAATTCGCATGTGTAGCATTGATTAGGCTAGTGTTATGCACGAGGTACATCAAAGGCCATGTATGTATGTGTTGTGTGTGCAGTCCATGCACACATCCACACAATCACATGTATGATGTACCCAGACGTGTGTTCATTGGTGTACAGCAACAGTCAGGTGTCACAGCTGTGTAAGGGCCATGGTATGTCTTGAGCCGACCTGTTCATGTATACTGGTATCATTGCAATGCATAACACCTGTTGGATCCCTGTTGGTACGTGTGTACTCTGCACAGCTGGTGTACACTGCTGTACAGCCCAGTGGTCATGTGTCACATGGTGTTGTGGAACTGTAAGGCTGTGTAGTGCTGCACCAACGACATGGTGCTGACTTGACAGCTACAGTGTACACTGCAGTGTGTACGTGTGTGACCTGCACCTGTGACAGCTGTGATGGCAGCTGTGTGTGTACAGGTCACTGCATGTGTGACCGCCCTGTGCGTGAGGGCAGTTATACCTTACTGTGCCCTTCTGTGTGTACACTCCATCTGCATGCAAGATTGCCCTTTGCAACTGCTAAGTATGTGAGCATGCGCAGTACGCCGTTCTGTAGATGGACACACAGTACATTCTACACTGCGCCCCTCCGTGATTAGACTCCGTGTGCATGCAAGATGGCCCTTTGCAACAGCTAAGTGTGTGAGCTTCCCCAGTACGCCGTTCTGTAGATGGACACACAGTACATTCCACACTGCGCCCCTCTGTGATTAGACTCCGTGTGCATCCAAGATGGCCCTTTGCAACAGCTAAGTGTGTGAGCATGCCCAGTACGCCGTTGTGTAGATGGACACACAGTACATTCCACACTGTGCCCCTCCGTGATTAGACTCCGTGTGCATGCAAGATGGCCCTTTGCAACAGCTACGTGTGTGAGCATGCCCAGTACACCGTTGTGTAGATGGACACACAGTACATTCCACACTGCGCCCCTCCATGATTAGACTCGGTGTGCATGCAAGATGGCCCTTTGCAACAGCTAAGTGTTTGAGAATGCCCAGTACACCATTGTGTAGATGGACACACAGTACATTCCAAACAGACGTGTGATACTAAGTGTGTGGGCATGGCCATTGACATTCTGTATAGCCATGGTGTTCATCCAGGCACCAGATGTCCAATTTCAATGTCACGATGGATGCCTACATTGAAAATACTTGTTGCTCTCTCGAATAGTGTACTGTCTGTGGCGCATCCCATATCTATTCAGTGTTGTTGTGCCCCGTAGATATTTAGTTGGCCCATTGACAGCACTGGCGTGTTTGTGTACGTCTACCTTGGGACGGTAATATGCTTTCAGACCGCTCACTCTCTAAACATTCCCTATCGGCATCTTTGCCTTTGCGGATGATGTCACCCACCTAGAAGTATACCTCTGGGAATGCTGTGTTCAGTAATCCCGGTAGCGCATTCTGTAAATGCGTAATGCTGTAGTGTGTTAGAGTAGATAGGTGTATGTTCAACTCCCGGCCCTTCCAAGTGTGTGTGTATGTGTGTGTGTGCATGTGTTTCCAGCTGCCTGGGGACACAGTAATGCTTTTAGATGCCTCACAACACATACATTCCCTATCGGCATCTTTGCCTTTGCGGATGATGTCACCCACCTAGAAGTATGCCTCTGAGAGTGCTGTGTTCAGTAATCTCGGTAGCGCATTCTGTAAATGCGTAATGCTGTAGTGTGTTAGAGTAGGTAGGTGTGTGTTCAACTCCCGACCCTTCCAAGTGTGGGTGTGTGGGTGTGTGTGTGTGTGTGTGTGTGTGTGTGTGTGTGTGTGTGTGTGTGTGTGTGTGCGTGTGTTTCCAGCTGCCTGGAGACACAGTAATGCTTTTAGATGCCTCACAACACATACATTCCCTATCGGCGTCTTTGCCTTTGCGGATGATGTCACCCACCTAGAAGTATGCCTCTGAGAGTGCTGTGCTCATTAATCTCGATAGCATGTTCTGTAAATGCGCAATGCTGTAGTATGTTAGTGTAGGTAGGTGTGTGTTCAACTCCCGGCCCTTCCAAGTGTGTGTGTGTGTGTGTGTGTGTGTGTGTGTGTGTGTGTGTGTGTGTGTGTTTCCAGCTGCCTGGGGACACAGTAATGCTTTTAGATGCCTCACAACACATACATTCCCTATCGGCGTCTTTGCCTTTGTGGATGATGTCACCCACCTAGAGGTATGCCTCTGAGAGTGCTGTGTTCAGTAATCTCGGTAGCGCGTTCTGTAAATGCGTAATGCTGTAGTGTGTTAGAGTAGTTAGGTGTGTGTTCAACTCCCGGCCCTTCCAAGTGTGTGTGTGTGTGTGTGTGTGTGTGTGTGTGTGTGTGTGTGCCTGTGTTTCCAGCTGCCTGGGGACACAGTAATGCTTTTAGATGCCTCACAACACATACATTCCCTATCGGCGTCTTTGCCTTTGCGGATGATATCACCCACCTAGAGATATGCCTCTGAGAGTGCTGTGTTCAGTAATCTCGGTAGCGCGTTCTGTAAATGCGTAATGCTGTAGTGTGTTAGAGTAGTTAGGTGTGTGTTCAACTCCCGGCCCTTCCAAGTGTGTGTGTGTGTGTGTGTGTGTGTGTGTGTGTGTGTGTGCCTGTGTTTCTAGCTGCCTGGGGACACAGTAATGCTTTTAGATGCCTCACAACACATACATTCCCTATCAGCGTCTTTGCCTTTGCGGATGATGTCACCCACCTAGAAGTATGCCTCTGGGAGTGCTGTGTTCAGTAGTCTCGGTAGCGCATTCTGTAAATGCGTCATGCTGTAGTGTGTTAGGGTAGTTAGGTGTAGGTTTGATTCCCAGGCCTGCCAGATGTGTGTGTGTGTGTGTGTGTGTGCATGCTCCCATCCGCCTGGGGACTCAGGTTATGCTTTTAGACGCTTCGCAACACAGATGTATCCTGCTGCCGTCTTTGTCTTTGCGGATGTTGACACGCACCTAGTAGAATGCCTGTGTGTCTGCTGTGTTTAGTAGTCTCGGTAGCGTGTTCTGTAAATGCGTCATGCTGTAGTGTGATAGGGTAGTCATGTGTAGGTTTGATTACCAGCCTTGCCACATGTGTGTGTGTGTGTCTGTATCTCTCTCTCTCTCTATATATATATATATATATATATATATATATATATATATATATAATCTATTTTCTGCCCATAACCCTGCTCTTGCATGGACAGCTGACTGTTTCATGTATCGCATATTTGCATAGCTTTCACATACCAATGGGGTATGTTGCAACTCCCAACATTGTCCATGCAACGTCCGTGTTACGGGCGGTGTTACACGCCCTAAAGGCATTTGCTGTATATCTTGGCAGACATCTATCCTTGCTGTACTCTCACTGTACTCGTACACGCCGGAGGCTTCATGTATCATGGCCTAGTTTTGATGTGTGTATGTCTATTTGTGCTGTGTGGATGGCTGTGGGTATGTCCCAGTAACATCATTTGTAAAGGTGACAGCCCTAAAGGTTCTTCATGTAGACTGCTGTGTCATTTAACATGTCAGCACATACCTGCGGACAGTACTGCACCTCCTACTGCAGCGCATTTCATACCTTCTGCGTTATCTTGCAGTCGATATTGCTGTTTCTTTACACATGCATCTGTTTTTGTTCATACCACTCCACCTCCTAGAGCAAGTTGCTGGACAAGGCCTTATCTGATAGTGGGACACATAGGGGCAGTATTGACATGTTGCTCTTACAAACGTAAATAGTTGACACAATAATAGGTTTTGCATTAGTATGGCTTTTCTGTCGGATTTGGTGTCTTACGCACATGTTTGTCATTATTTCATGTCTTCAGTTATCATGGCAGTGCCAGAATGTTACTGCTATGTGGAACACACCAAACATATGAGGCAGAACTCTGCACATTCATCGTAAATCTGTACAGTTGCGAAGTATGTGTCTGTAACAAAATATTAACTTTCTGACACCAATACACACACTGTATGGCGGCATCACAGGCCACATGCCATTACATTTATATTGCAGGACACACCCACCCAGACAGTTGTTTTCCTCACACAGGCCAACAGCTGCTTATCCACACTAATTGGTCTATCATGTACTGTATGTGTGCGCCGGTATTTGCGCTTTCCGTCAGTGGCAGAGCTCACATATGTGTCTGGGGGACTGGACATTGTTACGGTGACACTGCATGACACCCTGAGGGACACATTACGTTTGTGTCTATTAACCTTCCACATTGACATTCACAGGGCATACGTTGTCATTCACGTTTGTCGGTGTACATGCGTGTGACTTGTACATGTTTTCTCATTTGTCCTGATGTCTTTCCTCTCACCTGTCCACCTAGTATCACTAGTTCTGTACATGTATTTTGGACAGGTTACCTTCATTCCCCTAACCTGTACACATTATGGGTAAACGCCCTGACGTTTGACCTTGTTACATTTGTCATAGTGATGTGCCTTTCTGATAAATTGCTGGCAAGGCATTACGGACTGTGCGGTAGATAATAGTGACTGACATTTCCATTACATGATTAGTAACACTCATAACATCTGTATTCATGGGTACGCCAGTATTCTCACAACATTCTGACTTTGTCTGGGGTATATCTAATGTAGTCTCTATTTGTATTTCATGTACTATGCCTTAGTGCAGCTGTGTTATTCTGACAGTTTGCCAGTTATGGGTACCATCTTGGTCGTACGCATGTCCATCCATGATAATCGTCTACATGACACTGATATAGGGCCCTACATATTGCCAAAATGGTTTCCGCAATATCCAGTGGATGGTTTGCCCCATTATTGAGAATATAGGCGTGTGCTATACCCACATCACTCCCACGGGCGGGCCTGTGAAATCCCTGCCAAACAACACCTAGGCCCATTTCTGCATACCCATGATTCCCATACCTGACAACCCTCTACAGTACCCATTACACATGTTTAATGTGTGCGTTACTGAAGTGTGGAGACACTAATATGCACTCCCCACTCTCCGGATATCAGTTTGTACGTCATACATTCTATCGACACGTGTCATCACCCTTGCACCTGATACTGTTGCATGTACAGCTATTTCGTATTTGCTGCAGTCACTTCTTTTGCGTCAATGTCGGTTGACACTACGTATGATTCAATTTATGGAGTCCTACAATGGACACCTATCTGCATGTTTAAAGTGTAGAACTTGCTGGACTGTCACTTTCTGGCCAATGTTTTTGAATGCTGCGGTTTATTCACCTTTCCTGCATGTCTGTTTGTCTACCCATATTAGATATAACGTCGCCTATTTATGTACATATGTCATATCTACGGGACATAAGTCTGTTGTGTATACATATATACATGTACAATCCTCATTTCATAACTTGCTTTGGTTTACGTCTGTGGATTATGTGTATACACATATATCTATATCCATACCATACCTTTCCACTATACAGATTGTCACAGAGTGTACAGCTGCTTGCCCCTTTATCTTCGCTGTGTTTTACATAAACCTGTGTCTATCTGGCAATGTAGTGGCATTTCATTTGAGACTTACGGTGGGGATTTCTGGCAAACAGTTCAGGTTATGACTGCATACCCTTCAGAGAATCCATGCTACTGACACACCCGTTATTCTATCCACTTTCTGTGTTTGTTCTGGCACATATCTGGGGTTTGTCCCTATTTGTACCGGTAGTTTGCATGGCTTCGTCCTGTTTCATACTTTACGAGGTTAACGGGTTTGAGCGATGTATAACTAACGTGGGGGAAACAGCATTCATTTACTATGCTGTGAGCAGATCACACACGCACAGGCGCACTTGCATTTCCTTATTGTGGGTTACGTGCGGGTGCGCATACATATCCTTATTGTGGGTTACATATGTTTACTAAGTCTTTATGCTTATGTGGGCTTTATTACTTGTGACAGTACCAGTAATTATCTGTAATCCGGTTAACGGAAGTTTGCGAAACACACGTTCACCTTTACATATTTAACTGTCTGTACAGCACAGACGCATTCATTACACTTTCACATTATATGTGCTGTAGTCGTTGTTCAACCGGGACTGCATTCACGTTGGCCGGATGCTGTAACCAGTATACGTTTGGTGTTCTGACTCATTTATATGCATACCCATAGTACATAGCTACATTAACATATGCCTCACCGCTTCACTTACGTCACAGGCATCCATTCTCCTGCTGGGAAAAATGCGGTACTACATGTTACACATTCCCTATTCCCTACTGCTCTGGACCCAAGCTGTATATTTCATCACTGCAGGGATATTCAGAACCCAAAGGCTTATATTCCTGACACATACAGGTCTTTAATTGTCAGGGTGTTCATGTGGTGATCTGGGTTTAGGCTTGTCCGACTGATGAACGGAACTGCCCTGACCATGTTCAAATGTCAGACAAAGCACATGGACAGGGATTGTCCATTTTAAACATTTAATCTGTTTACAGACACAGGTGTTTGGGCACCTGTCAGCAGCTTATGATGTTGGCAATACATAATATGGGTGGGGGTGGTTACGATACATAATCCACGGTGAGTGGTGTTCCCATTCACATTTGACTATTTCCTGTATTCATTCTGACGGGGTTATTATTTTGCACATGACGTAACTATGAATTAACTATGGGTATGCAGTAGTACAGTCAACATATGTGACGGTTTGTTACAGTATATATGTACGGACCTCTGTAATACTGGGGACT
This sequence comes from Protopterus annectens, assembly GCF_019279795.1. Taxonomy (NCBI): domain Eukaryota; kingdom Metazoa; phylum Chordata; order Ceratodontiformes; family Protopteridae; genus Protopterus; species Protopterus annectens. Next base: position 833,728,575 of record NC_056734.1, read on the forward strand.
ACCCCACATCCTTCACAACATTTCCTGCTTATGTACATACTATTATTCAGTGAACTTTCGAAGCTTGTGAGAGCAGTAATTACATCTGTCCCTATTTGTCCACCCATCCTTTTAGGCTTTGTCCAGGTTTTGTTGCTGTAATAGGTTGAGAGGTGGTGTCGGTATGTGATTGAGTTGAATATATACTGTCGATAATTCAGTGGGGAGTAGGGTTACCACTTGTTCCTCTTTGCGAGGGGAGGTCCCACTTTGGACAGTTGTGTCCTGTGACAACACCTAAGACATGGTAAATGTCCTGTGATTTTAAGACAATAATATATTTCTTATTTTCTGTACTAGTTGCATGATACAGGTATTTTGTATCTGGTACACATAACTATTATTTGGGATAGCATAAGCTATTCAAATGCTATGGCATAAGCTTTTATCTTGGCATACACGTGTAATTCTGCCCTTTGCACTGGCCGGGGGTATGTTTTATCCTGCAAATTCTCACATTTCTACAAGGGATGTCCCACCTTGGCCATCTGAACAGGTGGCAACCCTAGTGGGGTGACCTGCATGGTGGACAGCTGTTCCATCCTGTGTAGTAGTCTGTGTAGAAACTGAACAGTACCGTGACTACACATACATGTTTTGTCCAGATGTGTACAGTAATGGACACCGTGGCGTGTAAACAACTCTGAGGTTTCAACAGGTTACTTATCCCACGCGGGATGTACACACATTTTGCCGTAGCATTAACACGCGGGCATTTAGATTTACGTACCTGTGATGGGATATTTACAATCGTGGGATACATATTTGCAATCTGGACACTGCCTAGGATGATACTTCCTACTACATATGGGGAATACTCGCTATGTGCAGGTGTATGGATGCGCAAGGCTGGTAGCTGGATTTGGTGGACATTCGGACATGGGTGCAGGCTATGTGCTATACTGGGGTTGTTGCATATTGCATTTGCATGCATGGGTTCTACTTTTGGATATCCCGGTTCCGCATATAGCATCCTATGTGTATGTGATGGATGTTCTTCATTCCACATTGCTGCAGTCCTAACCATTGGGTAGTCCGCTGTCCAGTCGGCCCGAATACCAAAGTATATGGCTGACGTCGGTCAAGCGTAGACTGACGTCAGGACGTCAGGGTACTAATGCGCATGACCGACGTCATATCCTCAGTCTTTTTTGCCGCATGGTCCGATGCAGAAGCAGTTTTGCGAGTGCAGGTTGGCGTTCTGAAATATTTCAAGTCGGAGTTTCAGACCGAATCAAAGTTGGCTAAGTACCCGTTAGAACATTTTGGTTTTTTCTTGCCTCAGTATTTAACCGGATGTCAGAAAAAGTGAATAACTGTATTTCTTGTGGGAAACAGATACCTCATAGGGATTACCATACTTTGTGTATACCTTGTTTAAGGCCTGAGCACGGCGTTGTTGGTTGCGCTCTTGTGCTAGATTTAACAAACGCACTATTAAGAGGAGGTTAGACTGTGCCAGGTTAGTGTTTGGGAAGCGGTGTAATTACAAAATGCCGTCGGATGCTCCGACGCCCAGTCAAAAAGCGCAAGGACAAAACAGCAAAGCCTAGGGTTGATGAACCGGCAGTCCCGGACGTCGGTTCTTTAGAAGGCTCAGTGGAGCCAGAGGTTTTGCCAGGAGTTTCTTTGGAGTCTCAGGCAGAGACTTTACTGTTACAGGATGTGCCTCTCAGGAGGTAGGCCAGGCTGAGGGGGCTTCTCAGGTAACTGTTCTTCACTCTCTTCCCAAGGTAGTTAGAGCTTCTCCTACTGTTTCCAAAACTTCTTTGAGAGGTAGGCCAAGTTCAGCTACAGTGGGGCTTCTCCTAGCACTTCAGGTTCTGTGCCTAAGAAACATATGCTTAAAATGGCAGAAGATTTAATTACTATGATTAGAGGCTCTATGCCCCCTCCTGATAAGAGGCCTCGGGTGGAACCGAGTTTGAGAGTTTTGAGCGGTGTTCAGAGGCTTCTGAGTCTTCTGTGGAAGACTTGCAGGAGTATCCTCCTTATTCTGATTCTGATGTGGATGATTCCACTCCTACAGCTTCTCCTCCTGAGGATTTCTCCTTTTCAGAGACTCTGCATTCCATGAGGGAGCACTTTAAATGGGAAGGCCAAGATTACTCTGATTCCAGGAAAAGGCTTAGGGAATTCTTATTTTTACCCCAGCATAGGCCCTTAGCTATACCTCCTGTGTTGAATGTGGTGGAAGATGTTTTTGCAGAGGCTTCCCTGAATCCTGATTCTTTGCCTCCTGCCCCTGTTAAGCCTGATAGGTACTATAGGGTGCCTGAAGCTCATAAGTATCTGTTTAAGAGTCCTAGGGCAGACCCGGAAACTGTTTCTCAGGGGCCTAAGGGTGTTAAGGCCTCTGTTGTTAAAAATCCTGTTCCCACTGATAAAGAGGCAAGGGCTTTGGATAGGTGGGGAAAGAAAGTGTATACTTCTTCCACTTTAGCCATGAGGCGTTGAATTGTCAGTTTCACATGCTAAAATATCAAAATTATCTCCTTTCACAATTGAAATCTAAGGTGGATGCTTTGGCGGAAGGTATAGAGTGTAAAGAGTTGCTGGATTTAGTTCATGTGTCTGAACAAGTGGGTAAGCATTCTTTGCAATGTGGTTTTGATGCTGTGCAGGCCTCCTCGAGGGTGGCTGCCACTAGTTCTGTTCTTCGCAGGCATGCCTGGTTGAGGGATCAGAATTTAGCAGAACATGTTAAGACTAGGATTTTGGATGCTCCTTTACAGTCTGATGTGTTATTTGGTTCACCTGTGGAAGCAGTTTTAAAGAAAATGGAGGACAAAGCTAAGTCTATGCAAACTGTTAAAGATTTTTGCAGGTGCAGCCACGAAGTTTAGTAGAAATTGGCCTACTAAGGGATGGACATATCCTGCTTATGATTCCCAGTCTAGGGGTAGGTCTAGACGTGGTAGGGGCAGAGCTCAAGGTTCTTTTAGGCCTAGAACAGGGGTTCACCTGCTCAGCCTTCTGGTGAGGGCAGGGTCAGTCCTTTCGTAAACAGACCCAATGACCTGCCTTTTCAGCTGCCAGTAGATTCTCGTCTGGCAGCTCCTTTGGGAGGAAGACTGTCTCTTTTCAAAGAAAATTGGGATTTAATCACTCAAGACAGATGGGTGTTGGATATCATTCACCACGGTTACAGGTTTTATTTCCATACATTGCCCCCTTTCAAAGGCATGCCAGGCGTTCCCCTCCACAAAGGAACGAGGCTCACAAGCAAATTTCTTTGTTACTCCAAATAGGGCTATCCAGCCAGTCCCTGTACCAGAAAGGGGCCTAGGATTTTATTCTTGCCTGTTCCTAGTTCCAAAGAAGGGGAACACGTGGAGACCAATTTTGGATTTATCTATCCTCAACACTTATCTGGACATTCCCAAGTTCAAGATGTTGACGTTACAACAGCTTTTACCTCTGCTGGGCAAAGATCATTGGATGGTAACTTTAGATCTCAAGGAAGCTTACCTTCATGTGCCTATAAGACTAAGTTGCAGGAAGTATCTGCGTTTTCGAGCTGGAAATTCTCATTATCAGTTCTCTGCATTGCCCTTTGGCTTATCTATTGCGCCCAGAGTATTCACAAAGGTTCTGGCTCCAGTGATAGCTTACTTCAGGCTGAAAGGAATTCAAATCTATCCTTACTTGGACGACTGCCTGATTCTGGCTCAAGAAAAGGAAGACCTTCTACAGCATCTGGAATATGTCATAGCAGTGCTAAGATGCCTAGGGTATTCTGTGAAAGAAATAAAGTCCAGTCTAGTACCCTCTCAAGACATGTGCTTTCTGGGTGTGAGACTGAATACAGCAGCCCAGATGGCCTTTTTAACCCCGGACAAACAAAAGAATCTTTCCAGTTACTTCCATCAACTATCTCTTCAGTCCGGGCTGACTGCAAGGACAGTCCTTCAAGCCTTAGGGTTCATGGCATCTTGTATTCTGGTGCTTCCCAATGCCAAACTGCATATGAGGAAGCTGCAATGGTATCTCAAAATGTGTGGACACAGCACTGCCAGGATTTGGACACTGTCATTCAAATAATACCTTGCATTCAAAAAGAATTTTTGTGGTGGGCTCAGGAATGTCACCTAAACAAGGGACTCTCTGTGACCCGACCAGAGGCGAGTCAGATTTTAACGACAGATGCCTCGGACATTGCTTGGGAGCTCATCTAAATGGAAAGTGGATACAAGACAAGTGGCCTGCCAGACTACAGCATCTACATATCAATATGAAGGAGATGTTAGCAGTTCAGTTTGCATTAATGGCTTTCAAGGAGTTACTTCTTCCTGGGCAGGTGTTGATTCTAACAGACAACACAACTGTCATGTGGTACATCAACAAACAAGGGGAACACATTCTTATCCTCTATGCAGGCAAGCAATGATTTTATGGGAGACTGCTCAGCTTGCAACTAACTCTTCAAGCAAGGTTTCTGCGGAGCACAGAACTCCTTAGCAGATGTGTTAAGCAGGCAAATCATGGATCCCCAAGTGGAAACTGGATCTTCATGTATTTCAGAAATTGACAGTGTCATGGGGAACTCCAGACATAGATCTGTTCGCTTCTCCACTAAACCACCAGCTGCCAAAGTTTTGCACAAAGGGGTTTCATCACACAGCTTGGAAAGTGGACGCTCTTTCTTTCAGTTGGAAAAATCTTCATGTGTATGCCTTTCCTCCTCTCCTCTTCTCCCAAAGGTGCTCCTAAAGATCAGACAAGACAAGCCAAGGATGATTTTAATAGCTCCAGATTGGCCTCGGCAACACTGGTACCCACTTCTAAGGAGTCTGGTAAGGAAGCCTCCATGGCCTTTACCATTGATTCCACACCTGTTATCTCAGAGGACGGTCACCTGCTCAATGTCAAGCTTCAATCTCTTCATCTAACAGCCTGGCATATTCTGTTTTGAAACACAGCAGGTCTCAACTTCCTCAACAAGTTTTAAATGTGATTATGGAAGCCAGAAGACCTAGTACAAGGAAAGTGTATGAAAAATGGAAGAGATTTTTATTTTGGAGTGCAGCAAAGAATTTGGAGATTTCTGAGCCTAATTTGAGTGTGGCTCTTCAATATCTTACTGAGTTATTGGACAAAGGTTTGTCCTTCTCTTCCATTAAAATTCATGCTGCAGCAATTTCAGCTCACTATGATTGTGACCCACCATTGTTTTCACATCCTTTGTTCAAGCAGTTTCTTAGAGGGGCAAAGAATATAAGACCCCACGTAGAGCTCCTACTCCTGCTTGGGATCTCAATTTTGTGTTGGAAAAACTTACTCTACAACCTTTTGAGCCTGCGGCTACTGCTGAGTTAAAATACTTGTCATGGAAGACTGCTTTTTTGTTGGCCATTACTTCTGCAAGAAGGGTTTCTGAGTTGCAGGCCCTTATGGCAGTAGAGCCCTTTTTGATTTTCCATAAGGATAGAGTATCATTACGTACTAATCCTTCCTTTATGCCTAAGGTGGTTTCTAGTGTGGCTTTAAACCAAACTATTCATTTGCCTACTTTCTATGCAGATCCCCAAAACAAGGGAGAAAAGATTTTGCACACTTTAGATGTACATAGGCAGTTACGTTATTATTTAAGCAGGACTAAGGATTTCAGGCAGTCTCAGCAGTTGTTTGTTTCTTTTGCCTTGACTTCTCAGGGCAAGCCTGTGTCTAAGCAAACTATTTCTAAGTGGATTGGGTTTTGCATTTCATTTTGTTATTCCCATCATGGCAAGGAGATTCCGCTGGGATTAGGCCTCATTCCACAAGGGCTACTGCCACTTCAACAGCATTTCTCAGGGGTGGCAACTAAGGATATTTTGGAGGCAGCTACTTGGAGTTCAGTACATACTTTCTCTAAGCATTACCACCTTCCTCTCTACTCTAAATCTAGGGCTGGTTTTGCCACAGCTATTTTGCAAGGCATGTTGACAGCTCCTGCTTCCTTATGATTTGCCAGCCTCCCTTACCTCTGCTTTGGGATTCTACCCAATGGTTAGGACTGCAGCAATGTGGAATGAAGAACATAGTACAGTTTTGTACCTACCATAAATGTAGATGTTCGAGGATCCACATTGCTGCAGTCAACTCCCTCCTTCCCTCTGTGTTTAGGGGTTGTGGTGTGGGTTAGGCTATATTCTTGTGCATTTGTATATATTGTATATATGTTTGGTGCAGGGTTTTTGTTGGTGTTTTGGTTTGGGCCTTGTCTTTTTAGGGCCTTCTGACATCTGGGGCAAGAAAAGACTGAGGATATGACGTCGGTCATGCGCATTAGTACCCTGACGTCCTGACGTCAGTCTAATGCGCCTTGACCAACGTCAGCCATATACTTTGGTATTCGGGCCGACTGGACAGCGGACTACCCAATGGTTAGGACTGCAGCAATGTGGATCCTCGAACATCTACATTTATGGTAGGTACAAAACTGTACTTTACGTTCCTGTTCATGTGTATAGCACATTTTAATATACATATGTTTGTGTGTGTTTGGTATACAATTTGGACTGTCAGGTTTCTTTACGGTTGTTATATAGCCACAACTGCCCTGCTGTGTACTATCACTACCACTGTGGGACTGCTGGTGACCATACCCATGGGGCTAGACGTGTGTATTGGCGGCGCACTGACATGATGCGCTTCACTTCCACTGGGTATAACTTCTGACAGTGCAGTACATTACGGACACACGATTTTAAATATCATTTGTTCCATGGATGGAAACTTATATTATGTTGCATGCATTTCTGTTTGGTTCTCCATTTTGTGTGGCCGGGAACTGTCTTGCATGCTTTGCATACGTTTCATTATCCACAGACACTGAGAGGTGCGATTACTATTGCAGGCAGGCTATAATATTCAGCAGTTTAGGTTGCTCATCGCCAGCCGACATTGACATGCCTCCGGGCGCAGCTTAGTAATGCCCCATGCACTCGCGCACGTGTCCTATGCACGTGGATGTGGTAGCGGCGCACCTTCATTAATATGCATATGGTGCTACTACACCATTTATATGCTGCACGGCCGGTGCAGGCCTTACACCGGCCTTGCGCCGAGCTTCATGAATCCGGGGGTATGTTATTTTAAGCAATGCAGTCTATTACAGTTCTCATCCATAAACAGTTTACTTAGCTTGGCTTAGCTCAAATTTTTAATGTTTTTTTTTTTTCAAATCGGTTTATTCTATTAATGAATACCAAAAATTACAAAGAAAATTAACTCGTGGTTGAGAAACAATACAAATATTATGGCAAACAACTAAATACATATTGATTTTCTTTAGAATTTAATACTTTCAAACATTAAATTGAATATTTCTGTTTAAAAAAGTACTATAATTAATTGCAAACTTTAAAGGACACCTGTGCTTAGATAATGTGGCACAATATAAATTACAGGTGTGACACAGCTCACATAGTCTGCAAAGATACCCTACTGAAATACAGTATTCTTATATAAAGCATAAAATATAAAATATATTTTACAATGAACCAATACAAAACTTCCAAATGACATCACGTATATGGACTAATTTAATACTTCCAGCAGGAGAAACCTGAATTCATATCATGGAATTCTGTATAATTTCTTATCTCAAAACAGTTGTTCTGAAATTTAAAAACTGCCACTGTGGGTAGCAGCAACAGTATTAATGACCATGGTATCTGATTCTTTTGAATATTAGGAAATCTTAAAAGAGTGGCTTTCTGTAAGGAGTAGTGCAGAGCTCTCCATTTCTTTACCTGAGAATCAAGGACACATAAAAAATCGGGGCAATTCAGGAGTATTACTCAAATTCAATTAAAAGTTAATAGAACCAAAGATTTTCTTACAGAGTGCATTTTCTGAACAATAAGATGTATCAAAGTCTAATGCCTGGCATTATTGTCTGATTGTAATCCTCACTGCTTTACCGATAAAACATTTTACAAGGGTTGTTGTTGTTGTCTTTCGGCTTGTCACGGTTAGGGGTCGCTAATGACTGGCAGTAGATTTTCACGAACGCCGAGGTGCCAGCTTCACGTTCAACCTTCAACGAAAGTATGCCCATTTACGCATGTCTTTCGAACGCCTACCCAACCATGGGGAGGACATGCAGACTCCACATAGAAGGCACTCCCCGCACACCAGCCGAGAATCAAACGGGAGAACCTCTTGCTGTGAGGCAACAATGCTACCGCTGCACCACCACAGGCGTACTACAGGACAAAAAAAAAAATGAGGCAAAATCTAAGGCATTCTGCAAATTCAGGGACAGTTGAGTGGTATTAAGTGGTGGCTTATCATTTATTTTAAACTAATTTATTTCTAAACAAGTTAATGCCATGTTCTGATTATTTTTTTCTCAAGTTAAATTATAAAGGGACAGAAAAAAAAATTCTTATATTACTCATATATTCTTGCATTATCATATATTTGTTTAAATTTTTTATGCATTACAATACTGTTTAGTATTAATTCTACAATGTTAGTGAGTCTTTTTGTGTTCTGAAACTTTATTATTTTGTCCATATATTTAGTAATCAAACATAAACCATTATTTTACTGTTTTTTTTCATATTATAGCAGATATTTTGTTTAATTTAAAATGTGTATTTTCCAAGTTTATGTGTAATGTGCTAAGTTTTACTATAAAAAACTGATTAACTAACTGTTATGTTATGCAGTTTAATGCAATAACGTGACACAGTATTTTCTTATTTTCACCAAAAAGGGCAAATAGAGTCTGGTCTGCTTGCATCATTAATGTTAATTATTTTGTTTTTCCTACAGTGCCTTTAAAGAGAAGCCCTGGCTGCAACAGTTGGAAGTGGCAAGATGTCTGGCTAGAAAGACAGTTTTGAAACCCATGTCCTAAAAAGAGTAGACTATCCAAGGTCCAGTTCAAATGCAATGGCATCACACACAGGAGAGGTATATCTCTGCCATAAGGAAAACACCTCAAAGAAAAAAAAAGAAGTCATTTTACAGAAAATGTACTGTTTGTTCCTTCTTATGATACAGACACAGATTATTCAAAATAAATTCAGCAATGTTTAATTCTGGCCCAATGGACTTACCTTCTGGCAGTATCTACCTTCAGTTATTCATAATCTATGACACTATTTGTTTGGTCACCATGCAATTGTTTGGTGCAGAATTTGAAAAATGTTGCCTTCGATTAACTTGTTTGGATAGCTCTGCTAGAATGGATGCTTTTGTTAATGTATATAGATGCAGTCCTTGATATTAAAGAACATATTCATCAGAGCTCTTTGTTAGTAGTGAAGCAGTGCTAAGTCGCTGTTTTATTACTGATCAAACATCATATCAATATAAGAAGTGTACAGTGACACATCTGCACCAGGATGCAAATCTAAGTCCTATAAGGAACCTTGCTGACGCAACCAGAAAAATGAACCAAACTGCAGGATCAGGAAGAGAAGTGTAAGAAGTGGCAGACATGAACAGTATCAGTACTTGTCATGGGAGCAGGAAACAAACATTAATCCAGCAAAGGAAAGCAATCCAAGCATGCACTACAAAATAGAATGACTTGTAATGGACAAGAATAATTTGCTGTCTTGTGTTTGGACAGCCACCAGATACATCTCAGATTTCACTCTCATTGTCTTTGTAAGATCAAGAAACTGAGCCCAGTTTTTTATTTTATTTTATTTTATTTATTTACTACTTAGAATTTGTTAACTTGGGTAGATGACTGATCCAGGTGGGTCCATTTTAACTATCGCCCCGCAATACTGCAGAAAAATAAAATAGAAGGAACTTTATAGCAAGAAAGAGAACAGCATACAGTTGTTGTTCAGAGAGAACTTTCTGAACTCAGTGAGAGATTCTAAGCACCTTGATTCAGGTAGGGTTGATTCTATAATGCCAGGCCTTGTAGGAAAAGATATGTTCTCCAACAGTTTTTTTTATATGGAGGTCTGATTAGTCTGATAATTTTCTCCTGGGTACTTCTTAGGGAGTAAAGGTGCACAATAACCACTGCTTAGTATTTTGTGAATAAGAGCACCTAGAAGATAAGGTGACCTTTCTGTGACAGGAAGCCATCTTAGACTGTTAATGGTGAGATCTGCTGTCGGCAAGGAGGGCAAATCTGCAAATTTTATTTTCTGTTATCTGAAGTCTTTGGAAATGTTGTGCTAACTAAAAGGTTATTAGAGGAAGACCATATTCAGTTTAGGGAGACAAATATTTTTGGCTAGGGAAAATCTGGCTGAAGTAAGAAGTAAATGTGAGATTCTATGACCGAGTTTAAGTTTCGATAGTATTGTGTTAAATACTGTAGTAGTTAATCTGTCTATATGATTTGACAAAGTTAGGGACAGGAAGGGCCAAGCTTAAGTCCCAAGTATTTGGATGCAGAACTGAAAGAAGTTATGTTACTGTGGCTATTAGTTATGTTACTACAAAGTAGATGGAGCTGTTTGAGGGGTTATAAATAGCTTTTGTTGTTAATTAGAAGTTATGCACAGTTGCATAGCACAGAGAAAGACAGTTGTAGTTTGTTTTGGGGATCAGAAGAGTATTTTCTGTCTAATAGAAGGATGTCATCTGTATATAATATGATATCAAAGTATGAGAGGTCATCTATAAAATCATTAATAAATTATGAAAACAGAATGGGGCCCATAATTGGACCTTGTAGCATTCTGGTGTTTAATGTGACAAGTGATGATAAGAAGCTGTTAGTGTGGACTTGGAATGTTCAGTTTTCCAGGTAACTTTGGAACCAGTTGATAGTGGTGTGGTCAAAATGAAGTTTGTTCAGCTTCATAAGAAGAATATTGTGGTCAGCAGTTTCAAATGCCATGGTCATATCTACAAATATATACCAGCAGTGAAACAATCATCATTATTGTTATACAAAATTGAGTCAGTTGCAGTGAGCAAGGTAGTGGTGGTAGTGGAGGCATTTCTAAAACCATGTTGTTTGTCTGATAGTAAGTCATAGCTATTAATATATTTCATTATTTGTTTGTATAGGATTTTTCAAATATTTTTGTAAGTGGGCAGAGTGTGGAGATAGGTCTAAAGTCCTTGATAGTTTCGGAAGAGGGTATTTTAGGCAGGGGAATTATAATGAAGTGTTTTAAGGCTGTAGGCATTATTTCTGTTGTAAGGGAGAGATTATATATGAAGGCTAAGGGTTTGGCAATTTTATCTTCATTTCTTTTTAAGAAGGTGTGAGGTAACTGGGTGACTTTGAAGGATGATTTTTTAAAACATTTTCAGGAGTGTGATTTCTTTATTTTACTGACATCTTTCTAAAATGGAATGTTGCTGCATAGTCAGCTAACAGGTATAGCGGATATAAAAAGTGTACACACCCCTGTTAAAATGCCAGGTTTTTGTGATATAAAAAATGAGACCACAATAAATCATTTCAAAACTTTTCTCACCTTTAATGTGACCTATAACCTATACAATTCAATTGAAAAACAAACAAATCTGTTAAGGGAAAAAAATATAAAAAATAAAAAAACATACAATATGCTGGTTGCATGTGTGCACACCCTTAAACTAATACTTTGTTGTGTGCACACCCTTAAACTAATACTTTGCTGAAGCACCTTTTGGTTTAATTACAGCATTCAGTCTTCTTGGGTAGGAGTCTATCAGCATGGCACATCTTGACTTGGCAATATTTGCCCACTCTTCCTTGCAAAACTGCTCCAAATCTGTCAGCTTGCAAGGCCATCTCTTGTGCATAGCCCTCTTCAGGTCACCTCACAGATTTTCTACTGGATTTAGCTCTGGGTTCTGGCTGGGCCTTTTCAAAACTTTAATTTTCCTCTGGTGAAGCCATTCTTTTATCGATTTGGATGTATGTTTGGGGTCATTGTCGTGTTGAAAGGTGAAATTCCTCTTCATCTTCAGCCTGAAGGTTTTGGTCCAAAAGTGACTGGTATTTGGAACTGTTCATAATTCTCTCCACCTTGACTAAAGCCTCAGTTCCAGCTGAAGAAAAGAAACCCCAAAGCATGATACTGCCACCACAATGCTTCACCGTGGGGATGGTGTTCTTTTGGTGATGCAAAGTGTTGTTTTTTGTGCCAAACATACCTTTTGGAATTGTGGCCAAAAAGTTCAACCTTGGTCTTATCAGACCATAACAAATGTTCCCACATGCTTTTGAGAGACTTGATGTATTGTTTTGAACATTTTAGCTGGGCCTGGATTTTTTTCTGTGTAAGAAAAGGTTTCTGTGTTACAACCCTACCCCATAGACCAGACATATGGAGAATACAGGAGATTGTTGTCACATGTAGTACACAACCAGTACTTGCCAGAAATTCCTGCAGCTCCTTCAGTGTTGCTGTAGGTCTCTTGGCAGCCTCCTTGACCAGTTTTCATCTTGTCTTTTCATCAGTTTTGGAGAGACATCCAGTTTTTTGCAACGTCACTGTTGTCCCATATTTTCTCCACTTTTTGATGACTGTCTTCACTGTGTTCCATGGTATATCCAATGCTGTGGAAATTTTTTTGTAACCTTCTCCTGACTGATACCTTTCAACAATTAGATCCCTTTGATGCTTTGTAAGCTCTCTGTGAACCATGGCTTTTGCTGTAGCAAGCAACTGAGTAAATGTCAGGAAAATCCTACTATGACAGCTGAACTTTATTTGGGGTTAATCAGAGTCTCTTTAATTGATAGCAGGTGTGTACCCAAGAAGACTGAATGCTGTAATTAAAGCAAAAGGTGCTTCAAGAAAGTATTACTTTAAGGGAGTGCACACACAACAAGCTATTAGTTTAAGGGTGTGCACACTTATCCAACCAGCATATTGTACCTTTTTTATTTTTCCCCTAACAGCTTTGTTTTTCAATTGAATTCTTCAGTTTATAGGTCACATTAAAGATGGGAAAAGTTTTGAAATGATTTATTGTGGTCTCATTTTTTTATATCACAAATATCTGGCATTTTAACAGGGGTGTGTAAACTTTTTATATCCACTGAATAGTGTTAGCTGAGAGATATTTGGAGGGTTTTGTTAAGATGGAGTAGAGGGTTGAAAAGAATCAGAGATTTCTTTTATATTGGCAGAGTTGACATTTTTGTACTTTTCTTATAGGACATGCATGTTAACTAGGTTACCTCAGTAGGCTAGTGGCCTTCTTTTTTGAGGAGCCCTGAGATGGTATTTATGCTACTAGGGAAAATTTAGCCAGGGCGCTAGGTTGCTTCCCCTACTCTTTTGGATTGGCGCCATGGGATCTTTGATATACACTTGAGCTACTACAAATTCCAGCAGATGGGACTTCAATTTAACATCTTGTCTAAAGGACAGCACACTGAGGAGTGCAGCACCCCCAGTGCTACACTACAGTCAGCAATCTGGTAACCTGGAATGGGAATAGAACCCATAGAATTTTGATCTTCCAGCACCACAGGTGACTGTACTACTGGTTGATCCAATAATATGGTCTTACCATTCTTTTAGATCAAGCAGTATTGATAGCTTAACAGACACCCTACTTGCCTTTAATACTGAGAAGATCAGAAAGTGCTGGATTCTATCCCTACAACAGGTGCTTGGATTCATGTTACAGTACCTCATAGTGTAGTATGTTTGCTATGTGGTTGCTGCTGTACTGTTGAGGTGCCAACTTTCAGATCCAGTTTAAAATGAGGTAGCCCACATGGATGATATAAAGTGTATGGCACTTATCAGAAAAAAAGGAGTGGAATGTCCAATTGTTCTGGCCAACTTTCCCCTTGTATTAACAAAAAATCTCCTTGGTCTTCCCCGGAAGACGGGCCTGGTGGAAGCAATACTCTAAGTGGAAAGAATGATCAACAAAACAAAGAAACACATTTTTGGATGACTAAAATCTTCTGCTGGGTATTGCTTCACTTTTTCCACCACTGAGACAGTACTGTTGTCATAATTCTGTGTGTTTCAATGAATTTAATGCCACTGTGAACTTTCAGGTGCATAACCAGAAATCTTCAGTAAACTACATACTCAGTCTGTTCTTCAAAGGTTGACTGTCTCCCTTCCGTGGGTATTTATTTTTCGTTTGTTTCATCAGCGTGTTTACTATACTACATTTGATTCATAGCTTCATTTTTCTGAACAAGTCAAATGCTGATATCAATACTTAGACCCATTTTGCCTGCATTTAAATTAATTGCAGTGTCTAAGCCATTAACAGCCTGTTTCACGATAAATGTCATAAAGCAACCAAGCATCTCTGCTTTAATTAGCTGCTAGATAATCAGATTAATGCAGTCTATTAATACTTTAAATTGGATACAATTTAATTTTTGTCAATCATTCTGATTTGTCATTGATATCAAATGCAAACAAATCTAAAAAATAAGTTGACAGTCTAAGAAGCTAAACACCATTGTAAACCAATGAAAAAATACTGCTTTTCAAAGAGGGGTGCTGTTCCTCTGGTACCTTCTATGAAGGTGTTTTTGGTGCCATAAACTCTGCTTGAAATATATACTCCCTTTGATGTCACTACATATTAGAAGTGGGCAGAGTCTCCAGTTTTATAATTTCAGGCCAACACAATTTTGGCCCTCAAAATTATGGCCTGCGTGATATCATACCTAGTGCAAGAAAAAATAAGAATCACAGTAAAACAGAAGCTCATACAAAAAAAGTTACAACAATAAAAACAGACTCTGCAATGTACAGTGAAAAGTTTTAATACAAAACAAGAAAACAGCAAAGCTTTCTGGCTCACATAAAACCCTTCCTCAATGCAAAATACAATTGAACAATATAATTGCTCTTAATAGTCATTATAAAAACAGCACAGCCAATGTAGTGCATGG